>NW_027103006.1:242500-252500 GCF_036373705.1 Amia ocellicauda
ATACTGCATGTCAATTGAAATCCTTACTGAAATGCACACCTTCTCAAGATTGCGCTTGACTGGCGTGTCAGGCACTCAATTACAGCTGTTTTATCAAGACAATGTGTTCGTTTTGTAAAATATAGTTCCGGTCTGGTGTGGCACCCCAGCTAACGCACAACGTTGCCACAACGTTGCCACAACGTTTCGTGTTAGCAGGGACTGTCTGCGGCGCGCTGGTGTGTCCCGGACTTTAGAGTAGAGAGACAGTTCATTTGCAAGTATCAGCGGCAGAAACGGATATTGCCTTCCCTTTAAGTAGAGCGTCAGGGACAGCCTCCCTGGCTTACGGCCATACTAGCCTGAATACGCCCGATCTCGGAAGCTAAGCAGGCTCGGGCCTGGTCAGTACTTGGATGGGAGACCGCCTGGGATTACCAGGTGCTGTAAGCTTTTGCATCTTTTACACACCAGAGGGCGACAAATCACGAGTTTTAACTTTGGATACACGCAATTTCATCATTATTTCACATTTGACTTCCCCAAATACACAGGCATACAATAGATCTTGTTCTCCAACGTAAACGGTCCCTAGTAACTAGGGTACATTCGTAAATAAATTGAGCATCATGGCTAGAAGTGACTAAATGTTGCCTAATCTTTCTCATCGAGAAATGACACAATTACAGCAACACAAAAAGGAACTCCACCGGACAAAGTTCAGTGCTCACAAGGAGCCTCATTCAACACACACGGTTCCATTCCCATTCATGCAAAGCACGAAAGTGTAAAACTTGGGAACATACTTGAGAGCAAAGATCACATTCAATCTCATTCAAGGCACGGATGTGAATGCAACGGGATGAAATTACTGAAATGATGCCTGCCCTCGAACTGTGATGATGGACTACCCGACTTGCCAATAATATTGGGTTCTGGTGTATTGAAATACAGGAGCTGCTGGATTTGTGTGTTTTCTTACCCCCTCACCATAGTTTGTCAAATGTTTAAACAACTGAACTTATATTCAAGGTTTGTTTCTCTTCATATGTTTTACTGGTTTACATTTGTCTCAGCAACCTGTTGAATGATTCTTCTGCTTTCAAAACAAAATGACAACAGGATGAATGCACACACTTGAAAATACAATACATGCAATGTTATGCATCATAGTGATGCAACCTCCTTTCAGTTTCATACTGCATGTCAATTGAAATCCTTACTGAAATGCACACCTTCTCAAGATTGCGCTTGACTGGCGTGTCAGGCACTCAATTACAGCTGTATTATCAAGACAATGTGTTCGTTTTGTAAAATATAGTTCCGGTCTGGTGTGGCACCCCAGCTAACGCACAACGTTGCCACAACGTTTCGTGTTAGCAGGGACTGTCTGCGGCGCGCTGGTGTGTCCCGGACTTTAGAGTAGAGAGACAGTTCAACTGCAAGTATGAGCGGCAGAAACGGATATTGCCTTCCCTTTAAGTAGAGCGTCAGGGACAGCCTCCCTGGCTTACGGCCATACTAGCCTGAATACGCCCGATCTCGTCCGATCTCGGAAGCTAAGCAGGCTCGGGCCTGGTCAGTACTTGGATGGGAGACCGCCTGGGAATACCAGGTGCTGTAAGCTTTTGCATCTTTTACACACCAGAGGGCGACAAATCACGAGTTTTAACTTTGGATACACGCAATTTCATCATTATTTCAGATTTGACTTCCCCAAATACACAGGCATACAATAGATCTTGTTCTCCAACGTAAACGGTCCCTAGTAACTAGGGTACATTCGTAAATAAATTGAGCATCATGGCTAGAAGTGACTAAATGTTGCCTAATCTTTCTCATCGAGAAATGACACAATTACAGCAACACAAAAAGGAACTCCACCGGACAAAGTTCAGTGCTCACAAGGAGCCTCATTCAACACACACGGTTCCATTCCCATTCATGCAAAGCACGAAAGTGTAAAACTTGGGAACATACTTGAGAGCAAAGATCACATTCAATCTCATTCAAGGCACGGATGTGAATGCAACGGGATGAAATTACTGAAATGATGCCTGCCCTCGAACTGTGATGATGGACTACCCGACTCGCCAATAATATTGGGTTCTGGTGTATTGAAATACAGGAGCTGCTGGATTTGTGTGTTTTCTTACCCCCTCACCATAGTTTGTCAAATGTTTAAACAACTGAACTTATATTCAAGGTTTGATTCTCTTCATATGTTTTACTGGTTTACATTTGTCTCAGCAACCTGTTGAATGATTCTTCTGCTTTCAAAACAAAATGACAACAGGATGAATGCACACACTTGAAAATACAATACATGCAATGTTATGCATCATAGTGATGCAACCTCCTTTCAGTTTCATACTGCATGTCAATTGAAATCCTTACTGAAATGCACACCTTCTCAAGATTGCGCTTGACTGGCGTGTCAGGCACTCAATTACAGCTGTTTTATCAAGACAATGTGTTCGTTTTGTAATATATAGTTCCGGTCTGGTGTGGCACCCCAGCTAACGCACAACGTTGCCACAATGTTGCCACAACGTGGCGTGTTAGCAGGGACTGGCTGCGGCGCGCTGGTGTGTCCCGGGCTTTAGAGTAGAGAGACAGTTCAACTGCAAGTATGAGCGGCAGAAACGGATATTGCCTTCCCTTTAAGTAGAGCGTCAGGGACAGCCTCCCTGGCTTACGGCCATACTAGCCTGAATACGCCCGATCTCGTCCGATCTCGGAAGCTAAGCAGGCTCGGGCCTGGTCAGTACTTGGATGGGAGAGCGCCTGGGAATACCAGGTGCTGTAAGCTTTTGCATCTTTTACACACCAGAGGGCGACAAATCACGATTTTTAACTTTGGATACGCGCAATTTCATCATTATTTCAGATTTGACTTCCCCAAATACACAGGCATACAATAGATCTTGTTCTCCAACGTAAACGGTCCCTAGTAACTAGGGTACATTCGTAAATAAATTGAGCATCATGGCTAGAAGTGACTAAATGTTGCCTAATCTTTCTCATCGAGAAATGACACAATTACAGCAACACAAAAAGGAACTCCACCGGACAAAGTTCAGTGCTCACAAGGAGCCTCATTCAACACACACGGTTCCATTCCCATTCATGCAAAGCACGAAAGTGTAAAACTTGGGAACATACTTGAGAGCAAAGATCACATTCAATCTCATTCAAGGCACGGATGTGAATGCAACGGGATGAAATTACTGAAATGATGCCTGCCCTCGAACTGTGATGATGGACTACCCGACTCGCCAATAATATTGGGTTCTGGTGTATTGAAATACAGGAGCTGCTGGATTTGTGTGTTTTCTTACCCCCTCACCATAGTTTGTCAAATGTTTAAACAACTGAACTTATATTCAAGGTTTGTTTCTCTTCATATGTTTTACTGGTTTACATTTGTCTCAGCAACCTGTTGAATGATTCTTCTGCTTTCAAAACAAAATGACAACAGGATGAATGCACACACTTGAAAATACAATACATGCAATGTTATGCATCATAGTGATGCAACCTCCTTTCAGTTTCATACTGCATGTCAATTGAAATCCTTACTGAAATGCACACCTTCTCAAGATTGCGCTTGACTGGCGTGTCAGGCACTCAATCACAGCTGTTTTATCAAGACAATGTGTTCGTTTTGTAATATATAGTTCCGGTCTGGTGTGGCACCCCAGCTAACGCACAACGTTGCCACAATGTTGCCACAACGTGGCGTGTTAGCAGGGACTGGCTGTGGCGCGCTGGTGTGTCCCGGGCTTTAGAGTAGAGAGACAGTTCAACTGTAAGTATGAACGGCAGAAACGGATATTGCCTTCCCTTTAAGTAGAGCGTCAGGGACAGCCTCCCTGGCTTACGGCCATACTAGCCTGAATACGCCCGATCTCATCCGATCTCGGAAGCCAAGCGGGCTCGGGCCTGGTCAGTACTTGGATGGGAGACCGCCTGGGAATAC
The DNA here is from genome assembly GCF_036373705.1 of Amia ocellicauda. Taxonomy (NCBI): domain Eukaryota; kingdom Metazoa; phylum Chordata; class Actinopteri; order Amiiformes; family Amiidae; genus Amia; species Amia ocellicauda. The sequence goes on from NW_027103006.1 coordinate 246,462, forward strand.
CAGGTGCTGTAAGCTTTTGCACCTTTTACACACCAGAGGGCGACAAATCACGAGTTTTAACTTTGGATACACACAATTTCATCATTATTTCAGATTTTACTTCCCCAAATACACAGGCATACAATAGATCTTGTTCTCCAACGTAAACGGTCCCTAGTAACTAGGGTACATTCGTAAATAAATTGAGCATCATGGCTAGAAGTGACTAAATGTTGCCTAATCTTTCTCATCGAGAAATGACACAATTACAGCAACACAAAAAGGAACTCCACCGGACAAAGTTCAGTGCTCACAAGGAGCCTCATTCAACACACACGGTTCCATTCCCATTCATGCAAAGCACGAAAGTGTAAAACTTGGGAACATACTTGAGAGCAAAGATCACATTCAATCTCATTCAAGGCACGGATGTGAATGCAACGGGATGAAATTACTGAAATGATGCCTGCCCTCGAACTGTGATGATGGACTACCCGACTCGCCAATAATATTGGGTTCTGGTGTATTGAAATACAGGAGCTGCTGGATTTGTGTGTTTTCTTACCCCCTCACCATAGTTTGTCAAATGTTTAAACAACTGAACTTATATTCAAGGTTTGTTTCTCTTCATATGTTTTACTGGTTTACATTTGTCTCAGCAACCTGTTGAATGATTCTTCTGCTTTCAAAACAAAATGACAACAGGATGAATGCACACACTTGAAAATACAATACATGCAATGTTATGCATCATAGTGATGCAACCTCCTTTCAGCTTCATACTGCATGTCAATTGAAATCCTTACTGAAATGCACACCTTCTCAAGATTGAGCTTGACTGGCGTGTCAGGCACTCAATTACAGCTGTTTTATCAAGACAATGTGTTCGTTTTGTAAAAAATAGTTCCGGTCTGGTGTGGCACCCCAGCTAACGCACAACGTTGCCACAATGTGGCATGTAAGCAGGGACTGTCTGCGGCGCGCTGGTGTGTCCCGGGCTTTAGAGTAGAGAGACAGTTCAACTGTAAGTATGAACGGCAGAAACGGATATTGCCTTCCCTTTAAGTAGAGCGTCAGGGACAGCCTCCCTGGCTTACGGCCATACTAGCCTGAATACGCCCGATCTCGTCTGATCTCGGAAGCTAAGCAGGCTCGGGCCTGGTCAGTACTTGGATGGGAGACCGCCTGGGAATACCAGGTGCTGTAAGCTTTTGCATCTTTTACACACCAGAGGGCGACAAATCACGAGTTTTAACTTTGGATACACGCAATTTCATCATTATTTCAGATTTGACTTCCCCAAATACACAGGCATCCAATAGATCTTGTTCTCCAACGTAAACGGTCCGTAGTAACTAGGGTACATTCGTAAATAAATTGAGCATCATGGCTAGAAGTGACTAAATGTTGCCTAATCTTTCTCATCGAGAAATGACACAATTACAGCAACACAAAAAGGAACTCCACCGGACAAAGTTCAGTGCTCACAAGGAGCCTCATTCAACACACACGGTTCCATTCCCATTCATGCAAAGCACGAAAGTGTAAAACTTGGGAACATACTTGAGAGCAAAGATCACATTCAATCTCATTCAAGGCACGGATGTGAATGCAACGGGATGAAATTACTGAAATGATGCCTGCCCTCGAACCCGGATGATGGACTACCCGACTCGCCAATAATATTGGGTTCTGGTGTATTGAAATACAGGAGCTGCTGGATTTGTGTGTTTTCTTACCCCCTCACCATAGTTTGTCAAATGTTTAAACAACTGAACTTATATTCAAGGTTTGTTTCTCTTCATATGTTTTACTGGTTTACATTTGTCTCAGCAACCTGTTGAATGATTCTTCTGCTTTCAAAACAAAATGACAACAGGATGAATGCACACACTTGAAAATACAATACATGCAATGTTATGCATCATAGTGATGCAACCTCCTTTCAGTTTCATACTGCATGTCAATTGAAATCCTTACTGAAATGCACACCTTCTCAAGATTGCGCTTGACTGGCGTGTCAGGCACTCAATTACAGCTGTTTTATCAAGACAATGTGTTCGTTTTGTAAAATATAGTTCCGGTCTGGTGTGGCACCCCAGCTAACGCACAACGTTGCCACAACGTTTCGTGTTAGCAGGGACTGTCTGCGGCGCGCTGGTGTGTCCCGGACTTTAGAGTAGAGAGACAGTTCAACTGCAAGTATGAGCGGCAGAAACGGATATTGCCTTCCCTTTAAGTAGAGCGTCAGGGACAGCCTCTCTGGCTTACGGCCATACTAGCCTGAATACGCCCGATCTCGTCCGATCTCGGAAGCTAAGCCGGCTCGGGCCTGGTCAGTACTTGGATGGGAGACCGCCTGGGAATACCAGGTGCTGTAAGCTTTTGCATCTTTTACACACCAGAGGGCGACAAATCACGAGTTTTAACTTTGGATACACGCAATTTCATCATTATTTCAGATTTGACTTCCCCAAATACACAGGCATCCAATAGATCTTGTTCTCCAACGTAAACGGTCCGTAGTAACTAGGGTACATTCGTAAATAAATTGAGCATCATGGCTAGAAGTGACTAAATGTTGCCTAATCTTTCTCATCGAGAAATGACACAATTACAGCAACACAAAAAGGAACTCCACCGGACAAAGTTCAGTGCTCACAAGGAGCCTCATTCAACACACACGGTTCCATTCCCATTCATGCAAAGCACGAAAGTGTAAAACTTGGGAACATACTTGAGAGCAAAGATCACATTCAATCTCATTCAAGGCACGGATGTGAATGCAACGGGATGAAATTACTGAAATGATGCCTGCCCTCGAACTGTGATGATGGACTACCCGACTCGCCAATAATATTGGGTTCTGGTGTATTGAAATACAGGAGCTGCTGGATTTGTGTGTTTTCTTACCCCCTCACCATAGTTTGTCAAATGTTTAAACAACTGAACTTATATTCAAGGTTTGTTTCTCTTCATATGTTTTACTGGTTTACATTTGTCTCAGCAACCTGTTGAATGATTCTTCTGCTTTCAAAACAAAATGACAACAGGATGAATGCACACACTTGAAAATACAATACATGCAATGTTATGCATCATAGTGATGCAACCTCCTTTCAGTTTCATACTGCATGTCAATTGAAATCCTTACTGAAATGCACACCTTCTCAAGATTGCGCTTGACTGGCGTGTCAGGCACTCAATTACAGCTGTATTATCAAGACAATGTGTTCGTTTTGTAAAATATAGTTCCGGTCTGGTGTGGCACCCCAGCTAACGCACAACGTTGCCACAACGTTTCGTGTTAGCAGGGACTGTCTGCGGCGCGCTGGTGTGTCCCGGACTTTAGAGTAGAGAGACAGTTCAACTGCAAGTATGAGCGGCAGAAACGGATATTGCCTTCCCTTTAAGTAGAGCGTCAGGGACAGCTTACGGCCATACTAGCCTGAATACGTCCGATCTCAGAAGCTAAGCAGGCTCGGGCCTGGTCAGTACTTGGATGGGAGACCACCTGGGAATACCAGGTGCTGTAAGCTTTTGCATCTTTTACACACCAGAGGGCGACAAATCACGAGTTTTAACTTTGGATACACGCAATTTCATTATTATTTCAGATTTGACTTCCCCAAATACACAGGCATCCAATAGATCTTGTTCTCCAACGTAAACGGTCCGTAGTAACTAGGGTACATTCGTAAATAAATTGAGCATCATGGCTAGAAGTGACTAAATGTTGCCTAATCTTTCTCATCGAGAAATGACACAATTACAGCAACACAAAAAGGAACTCCACCGGACAAAGTTCAGTGCTCACAAGGAGCCTCATTCAACACACACGGTTCCATTCCCATTCATGCAAAGCACGAAAGTGTAAAACTTGGGAACATACTTGAGAGCAAAGATCACATTCAATCTCATTCAAGGCACGGATGTGAATGCAACGGGATGAAATTACTGAAATGATGCCTGCCCTCGAACTGTGATGATGGACTACCCGACTCGCCAATAATATTGGGTTCTGGTGTATTGAAATACAGGAGCTGCTGGATTTGTGTGTTTTCTTACCCCCTCACCATAGTTTGTCAAATGTTTAAACAACTGAACTTATATTCAAGGTTTGTTTCTCTTCATATGTTTTACTGGTTTACATTTGTCTCAGCAACCTGTTGAATGATTCTTCTGCTTTCAAAACAAAATGACAACAGGATGAATGCACACACTTGAAAATACAATACATGCAATGTTATGCATCATAGTGATGCAACCTCCTTTCAGTTTCATACTGCATGTCAATTGAAATCCTTACTGAAATGCACACCTTCTCAAGATTGCGCTTGACTGGCGTGTCAGGCACTCAATTACAGCTGTATTATCAAGACAATGTGTTCGTTTTGTAAAATATAGTTCCGGTCTGGTGTGGCACCCCAGCTAACGCACAATGTTGCCACAACGTTTCGTGTTAGCAGGGACTGTCTGCGGCGCGCTGGTGTGTCCCGGACTTTAGAGTAGAGAGACAGTTCAACTGCAAGTATGAGCGGCAGAAACGGATATTGCCTTCCCTTTAAGTAGAGCGTCAGGGACAGCTTACGGCCATACTAGACTGAATACGTCCGATCTCAGAAGCTAAGCAGGCTCAGGCCTGGTCAGTACTTGGATGGGAGACCGCCTGGGAATACCAGGTGCTGTAAGCTTTTGCATCTTTTACACACCAGAGGGCGACAAATCACGAGTTTTAACTTTGGATACACGCAATTTCATCATTATTTCAGATTTGACTTCCCCAAATACACAGGCATACAATAGATCTTGTTCTCCAACGTAAACGGTCCCTATTAACTAGTGTACATTTGTAAATAAATTGAGCATCATGGCTAGAAGTGACTAAATGTTGCCTAATCTTTCTCATCGAGAAATGACACAATTACAGCAACACAAAAAGGAACTCCACCGGACAAAGTTCAGTGCTCACAAGGAGCCTCATTCAACACACACGGTTCCATTCCCATTCATACAAAGCACGAAAGTGTAAAACTTGGGAACATACTTGAGAGCAAAGATCACATTCAATCTCATTCAAGGCACGGATGTGAATGCAACGGGATGAAATTACTGAAATGATGCCTGCCCTCGAACTGTGATGATGGACTACCCGACTCGCCAATAATATTGGGTTCTGGTGTATTGAAATACAGGAGCTGCTGGATTTGTGTGTTTTCTTACCCCCTCACCATAGTTTGTCAAATGTTTAAACAACTGAACTTATATTCAAGGTTTGTTTCTCTTCATATGTTTTACTGGTTTACATTTGTCTCAGCAACCTGTTGAATGATTCTTCTGCTTTCAAAACAAAATGACAACAGGATGAATGCACACACTTGAAAATACAATACATGCAATGTTATGCATCATAGTGATGCAACCTCCTTTCAGTTTCATACTGCATGTCAATTGAAATCCTTACTGAAATGCACAACTTCTCAAGATTGCGCTTGACTGGCGTGTCAGGCACTCAATTACAGCTGTATTATCAAGACAATGTGTTCGTTTTGTAAAATATAGTTCCGGTCTGGTGTGGCACCCCAGCTAACGCACAACGTTGCCACAACGTTTCGTGTTAGCAGGGACTGTCTGCGGCGCGCTGGTGTGTCCCGGACTTTAGAGTAGAGAGACAGTTCAACTGCAAGTATGAGCGGCAGAAACGGATATTGCCTTCCCTTTAAGTAGAGCGTAAGGGACAGCCTACCTGGCTTACGGCCATACTAGCCTGAATACGCCCGATCTCGTCCGATCTCGGAAGCTAAGCAGGCTCGGGCCTGGTCAGTACTTGGATGGGAGACCGCCTGGGAATACCAGGTGCTGTAAGCTTTTGCATCTTTTACACACCAGAGGGCGACAAATCACGAGTCTTAACTTTGGATACACGCAATTTCATCATTATTTCAGATTTGACTTCCCCAAATACACAGGCATACAATAGATCTTGTTCTCCAACGTAAACGGTCCCTATTAACTAGTGTACATTTGTAAATAAATTGAGCATCATGGCTAGAAGTGACT
>NW_027103006.1:257500-355000 GCF_036373705.1 Amia ocellicauda
AATATTGGGTTCTGGTGTATTGAAATACAGGAGCTGCTGGATTTGTGTGTTTTCTTACCCCCTCACCATAGTTTGTCAAATGTTTAAACAACTGAACTTATATTCAAGGTTTGTTTCTCTTCATATGTTTTACTGGTTTACATTTGTCTCAGCAACCTGTTGAATGATTCTTCTGCTTTCAAAACAAAATGACAACAGGATGAATGCACACACTTGAAAATACAATACATGCAATGTTATGCATCATAGTGATGCAACCTCCTTTCAGTTTCATACTGCATGTCAATTGAAATCCTTACTGAAATGCACACCTTCTCAAGATTGCGCTTGACTGGCGTGTCAGGCACTCAATTACAGCTGTATTATCAAGACAATGTGTTCGTTTTGTAAAATATAGTTCCGGTCTGGTGTGGCACCCCAGCTAACGCACAACGTTGCCACAACGTTTCGTGTTAGCAGGGACTGTCTGCAGCGTGCTGGTGTGTCCCGGACTTTAGAGTAGAGAGACAGTTCAACTGCAAGTATGAGTGGCAGAAACGGATATTGCCTTCCCTTTAAGTAGAGGGTCAGGGACAGCCTCCCTGGCTTACGGCCATACTAGTCTGAATACGCCCGATCTCGTCCGATCTCGGAAGCTAAGCAGGTTCGGGCCTGGTTAGTACTTGGATGGGAGACCGCCTGGGAATACCAGGTGCTGTAAGCTTTTGCATCTTTTACACACCAGAGGGCGACAAATCACGAGTTTTAACTTTGGATACACGCAATTTCATCATTATTTCAGATTTGACTTCCCCAAATTCACAGGCATACAATAGATCTTGTTCTCCAACGTAAACGGTCCCTAGTAACTAGGGTACATTCGTAAATAAATTGAGCATCATGGCTAGAAGTGACTAAATGTTGCCTAATCTTTCTCATCGAGAAATGACACAATTACAGCAACACAAAAAGGAACTCCACCGGGCAATGTTCAGTGTTCACAAGGAGCCTCATTCAACACGCACGGTTCCATTCCCATTCATGCAAAGCACGAAAGTGTAAAACTTGGGAACATACTTGAGAGCAAAGATCACATTCAATCTCATTCAAGGCACGGATGTGAATGCAACGGGATGAAATTACTGAAATGATGCCTGCCCTCGAACTGTGATGATGGACTACCCGACTCGCCAATAATATTGGGTTCTGGTGTATTGAAATACAGGAGCTGCTGGATTTGTGTGTTTTCTTACCCCCTCACCATAGTTTGTCAAATGTTTAAACAACTGAACTTATATTCAAGGTTTGTTTCTCTTCATATGTTTTACTGGTTTACATTTGTCTCAGCAACCTGTTGAATGATTCTTCTGCTTTCAAAACAAAATGACAACAGGATGAATGCACACACTTGAAAATATAATACATGCAATGTTATGCATCATAGTGATGCAACCTCCTTTCAGTTTCATACTGCATGTCAATTGAAATCCTTACTGAAATGCACACCTTCTCAAGATTGCGCTTGACTGGCGTGTCAGGCACTCAATTACAGCTGTTTTATCAAGACAATGTGTTCGTTTTGTAAAATATAGTTCCGGTCTGGTGTGGCACCCCAGCTAACGCACAACGTTGCCACAACGTTGCCACAACGTTTCGTGTTAGCAGGGACTGTCTGCGGCGCGCTGGTGTGTCCCGGACTTTAGAGTAGAGAGACAGTTCATTTGCAAGTATGAGCGGCAGAAACGGATATTGCCTTCCCTTTAAGTAGAGCGTCAGGGACAGCCTCCCTGGCTTACGGCCATACTAGCCTGAATACGCCTGATCTCGGAAGCTAAGCAGGCTCGGGCCTGGTCAGTACTTGGATGGGAGACTGCCTGGGATTACCAGGTGCTGTAAGCTTTTGCATCTTTTACACACCAGAGGGCGACAAATCACGAGTTTTAACTTTGGATACACGCAATTTCATCATTATTTCAGATTTGACTTCCCCAAATACACAGGCATACAATAGATCTTGTTCTCCAACGTAAACGGTCCCTAGTAACTAGGGTACATTCGTAAATAAATTGAGCATCATGGCTAGAAGTGACTAAATGTTGCCTAATCTTTCTCATCGAGAAATGACACAATTACAGCAACACAAAAAGGAACTCCACCGGACAAAGTTCAGTGCTCACAAGGAGCCTCATTCAACACACACGGTTCCATTCCCATTCATGCAAAGCACGAAAGTGTAAAACTTGGGAACATACTTGAGAGCAAAGATCACATTCAATCTCATTCAAGGCACGGATGTGAATGCAACGGGATGAAATTACTGAAATGATGCCTGCCCTCGAACTGTGATGATGGACTACCCGACTCGCCAATAATATTGGGTTCTGGTGTATTGAAATACAGGAGCTGCTGGATTTGTGTGTTTTCTTACCCCCTCACCATAGTTTGTCAAATGTTTAAACAACTGAACTTATATTCAAGGTATGTTTCTCTTCATATGTTTTACTGGTTTACATTTGTCTCAGCAACCTGTTGAATGATTCTTCTGCTTTCAAAACAAAATGACAACAGGATGAATGCACACACTTGAAAATACAATACATGCAATGTTATGCATCATAGTGATGCAACCTCCTTTCAGTTTCATACTGCATGTCAATTGAAATCCTTACTGAAATGCACACCTTCTCAAGATTGCGCTTGACTGGCGTGTCAGGCACACAATTACAGCTGTTTTATCAAGACAATGTGTTCGTTTTGTAATATATAGTTCCGGTCTGGTGTGGCACCCCAGCTAACGCACAACGTTGCCACAATGTTGCCACAACGTGGCATGTAAGCAGGGACTGGCTGCAGCGCGCTGGTGTGTCCCGGGCTTTAGAGTAGAGAGACAGTTCAACTGCAAGTATGAGCGGCAGAAACGGATATTGCCTTCCCTTTAAGTAGAGCGTCAGGGACAGCCTTCCTGGCTTACGGCCATACTAGCCTGAATACGCCCGATCTCGGAAGCTAAGCAGGCTCCGGCCTGGTCAGTACTTGGATGGGAGACTGCCTGGGAATACCAGGTACTGTAAGCTTTTGCATCTTTTACACACCAGAGGGCGACAAATCACGAGTTTTAACTTTGGATACACGCAATTTCTTCATTATTTCAGATTTGACTTCCCCAAATACACAGGCATACAATAGATCTTGTTCTCCAACGTAAACGGTCCCTAGTAACTAGGGTACATTCGTAAATAAATTGAGCATCATGGCTAGAAGTGACTAAATGTTGCCTAATCTTTCTCATCGAGAAATGACACAATTACAGCAACACAAAAAGGAACTCCACCGGACAAAGTTCAGTGCTCACAAGGAGCCTCATTCAACACACACGGTTCCATTCCCATTCATGCAAAGCACGAAAGTGTAAAACTTGGGAACATACTTGAGAGCAAAGATCACATTCAATCTCATTCAAGTCACGGATGTGAATGCAACGGGATGAAATTACTGAAATGATGCCTGCCCTCGAACTGTGATGATGGACTACCCGACTCGCCAATAATATTGGGTTCTGGTGTATTGAAATACAGGAGCTGCTGGATTTGTGTGTTTTCTTACCCCCTCACCATAGTTTGTCAAATGTTTAAACAACTGAACTTATATTCAAGGTTTGTTTCTCTTCATATGTTTTACTGGTTTACATTTGTCTCAGCAACCTGTTGAATGATTCTTCTGCTTTCAAAACAAAATGACAACAGGATGAATGCACACACTTGAAAATACAATACATGCAATGTTATGCATCATAGTGATGCAACCTCCTTTCAGTTTCATACTGCATGTCAATTGAAATCCTTACTGAAATGCACACCTTCTCAAGATTGCGCTTGACTGGCATGTCAGGCACTCAATTACAGCTGTATTATCAAGACAATGTGTTCGTTTTGTAAAATATAGTTCCGGTCTGGTGTGGCACCCCAGCTAACGCACAACGTTGCCACAACGTTTCGTGTTAGCAGGGACTGTCTGCGGCGCGCTGGTGTGTCCCGGACTTTAGAGTAGAGAGACAGTTCAACTGCAAGTATGAGCGGCAGAAACGGATATTGCCTTCCCTTTAAGTAGAGCGTCAGGGACAGCTTCCCTGGCTTACGGCCATACTAGCCTGAATACGCCCGATCTCGTCCGATCTCGGAAGCTAAGCAGGCTCGGGCCTGGTCAGTACTTGGATGGGAGACCGCCTGGGAATACCAGGTGCTGTAAGCTTTTGCATCTTTTACACACCAGAGGGCGACAAATCACGAGTTTTAACTTTGGATACACGCAATTTCATCATTATTTCAGATTTGACTTCCCCAAATACACAGGCATACAATAGATCTTGTTCTCCAACGTAAACGGTCCCTAGTAACTAGGGTACATTCGTAAATAAATTGAGCATCATGGCTAGAAGTGACTAAATGTTGCCTAATCTTTCTCATCGAGAAATGACACAATTACAGCAACACAAAAAGGAACTCCACCGGACAAAGTTCAGTGCTCACAAGGAGCCTCATTCAACACACACGGTTCCATTCCCATTCATGCAAAGCACGAAAGTGTAAAACTTGGGAACATACTTGAGAGCAAAGATCACATTCAATCTCATTCAAGGCACGGATGTGAATGCAACGGGATGAAATTACTGAAATGATGCCTGCCCTCGAACTGTGATGATGGACTACCCGACTCGCCAATAATATTGGGTTCTGGTGTATTGAAATACAGGAGCTGCTGGATTTGTGTGTTTTCTTACCCCCTCACCATAGTTTGTCAAATGTTTAAACAACTGAACTTATATTCAAGGTTTGTTTCTCTTCATATGTTTTACTGGTTTACATTTGTCTCAGCAACCTGTTGAATGATTCTTCTGCTTTCAAAACAAAATGACAACAGGATGAATGCACACACTTGAAAATACAATACATGCAATGTTATGCATCATAGTGATGCAACCTCCTTTCAGTTTCATACTGCATGTCAATTGAAATCCTTACTGAAATGCACACCTTCTCAAGATTGCGCTTGACTGGCGTGTCAGGCACTCAATTACAGCTGTTTTATCAAGAGAATGTGTTCGTTTTGTAATATATAGTTCCGGTCTGGTGTGGCACCCCAGCTAACGCACAACGTTGCCACAATGTTGCCACAACGTGGCGTGTTAGCAGGGACTGTCTGCGGCGCGCTGGTGTGTCCCGGGCTTTAGAGTAGAGAGACAGTTCAACTGCAAGTATGAACGGCAGAAACGGATATTGCCTTCCCTTTAAGTAGAGCGTCAGGGACAGCCTCCCTTGCTTACGGCCATACTAGCCTGAATACGCCCGATCTCGTCCGATCTCGGAAGCTAAGCAGGCTCGGGCCTGGTCAGTACTTGGATGGGAGACCGCCTGGGAATACCAGGTGCTGTAAGCTTTTGCATCTTTTACACACCAGAGGGCGACAAATCACGAGTTTTAACTTTGGATACACGCAATTTCATCATTATTTCAGATTTGACTTCCCCAAATACACAGGCATACAATAGATCTTGTTCTCCAACGTAAACGGTCCCTAGTAACTAGGGTACATTCGTAAATAAATTGAGCATCATGGCTAGAAGTGACTAAATGTTGCCTAATCTTTCTCATCGAGAAATGACACAATTACAGCAACACAAAAAGGAACTCCACCGGACAATGTTCAGTGCTCACAAGGAGCTTCATTCAACACACACGGTTCCATTCCCATTCATGCAAAGCACGAAAGTGTAAAACTTGGGAACATACTTGAGAGCAAAGATCACATTCAATCTCATTCAAGGCACGGATGTGAATGCAACGGGATGAAATTACTGAAATGATGCCTGCCCTCGAACTGTGATGATGGACTACCCGACTCGCCAATAATATTGGGTTCTGGTGTATTGAAATACAGGAGCTGCTGGATTTGTGTGTTTTCTTACCCCCTCACCATAGTTTGTCAAATGTTTAAACAACTGAACTTATATTCAAGGTTTGTTTCTCTTCATATGTTTTACTGGTTTACATTTGTCTCAGCAACCTCAGCAAAAATGATTCTTCTACTTTCAAAACAAAATGACAACAGGATGAATGCACACACTTGAAAATACAATACATGCAATGTTATGCATCATAGTGATGCAACCTCCTTTCAGTTTCATACTGCATGTCAATTGAAATCCTTACTGAAATGCACACCTTCTCAAGATTGCGCTTGACTGGCGTGTCAGGCACTCAATTACAGCTGTTTTATCAAGACAATGTGTTCGTTTTGTAATATATAGTTCCGGTCTGGTGTGGCACCCCAGCTAACGCACAACGTTGCCACAATGTTGCCACAACGTGGCGTGTTAGCAGGGACTGTCTGCGGTGCGCTGGTGTGTCCCGGGCTTTAGAGTAGAGAGACAGTTCAACTGTAAGTATGAACGGCAGAAACGGATATAGCCTTCCCTTTAAGTAGAGCGTCAGGGACAGCCTCCCTGGCTTACGGCCATACTAGCCTGAATACGCCCGATCTCGTCCGATCTCGGAAGCTAAGCAGGCTCGGGCCTGGTCAGTACTTGGATGGGAGACCGACTGGGAATACCAGGTGCTGTAAGCTTTTGCATCTTTTACACACCAGAGGGCGACAAATCACGAGTTTTAACTTTGGATACACGCAATTTCATCATTATTTCAGATTTGACTTCCCCAAATACACAGGCATACAATAGATCTTGTTCTCCAACGTAAACGGTCCCTAGTAACTAGGGTACATTCATAAATAAATTGAGCATCATGGCTAGAAGTGACTAAATGTTGCCTAATCTTTCTCATCGAGAAATGACACAATTACAGCAACACAAAAAGGAACTCCACCGGACAAAGTTCAGTGCTCACAAGGAGCCTCATTCAACACACATGGTTCCATTCCCATTCATGCAAAGCACGAAAGTGTAAAACTTGGGAACATACTTGAGAGCAAAGATCACATTCAATCTCATTCAAGGCACGGATGTGAATGCAACGGGATGAAATTACTGAAATGATGCCTGCCCTCGAACTGTGATGATGGACTACCCGACTCGCCAATAATATTGGGTTCTGGTGTATTGAAATACAGGAGCTGCTGGATTTGTGTGTTTTCTTACCCCCTCACCATAGTTTGTCAAATGTTTAAACAACTGAACTTATATTCAAGGTTTGTTTCTCTTCATATGTTTTACTGGTTTACATTTGTCTCAGCAACCTCAGCAAAAATGATTCTTCTACTTTCAAAACAAAATGACAACAGGATGAATGCACACACTTGAAAATACAATACATGCAATGTTATGCATCATAGTGATGCAACCTCCTTTCAGTTTCATACTGCATGTCAATTGAAATCCTTACTGAAATGCACACCTTCTCAAGATTGCGCTTGACTGGCGTGTCAGGCACTCAATTACAGCTGTTTTATCAAGACAATGTGTTCGTTTTGTAATATATAGTTCCGGTCTGGTGTGGCACCCCAGCTAACGCACAACGTTGCCACAACGTTTCGTGTTAGCAGGGACTGTCTGCGGCGCGCTGGTGTGTCCCGGACTTTAGAGTAGAGAGACAGTTCAACTGCAAGTATGAGCGGCAGAATCGGATATTGCCTTCCCTTTAAGTAGAGCGTCAGGGACAGCTTCCCTGGCTTACGGCCATACTAGCCTGAATACGCCCGATCTCGTCCGATCTCGGAAGCTAAGCAGGCTCGGGCCTGGTCAGTACTTGGATGGGAGACCGCCTGGGAATACCAGGTGCTGTAAGCTTTTGCATCTTTTACACACCAGAGGGCGACAAATCACGAGTTTTAACTTTGGATACACGCAATTTCATCATTATTTCAGATTTGACTTCCCCGAATACACAGGCATACAATAGATCTTGTTCTCCAACGTAAACGGTCCCTAGTAACTAGGGTACATTCGTAAATAAATTGAGCATCATGGCTAGAAGTGACTAAATGTTGCCTAATCTTTCTCATCGAGAAATGACACAATTACAGCAACACAAAAAGGAACTCCACCGGACAAAGTTCAGTGCTCACAAGGAGCCTCATTCAACACACACGGTTCCATTCCCATTCATGCAAAGCACGAAAGTGTAAAACTTGGGAACATACTTGAGAGCAAAGATCACATTCAATCTCATTCAAGGCACGGATGTGAATGCAACGGGATGAAATTACTGAAATGATGCCTGCCCTCGAACTGTGATGATGGACTACCCGACTCGCCAATAATATTGGGTTCTGGTGTATTGAAATACAGGAGCTGCTGGATTTGTGTGTTTTCTTACCCCCTCACCATAGTTTGTCAAATGTTTAAACAACTGAACTTATATTCAAGGTTTGTTTCTCTTCATATGTTTTACTGGTTTACATTTGTCTCAGCAACCTGTTGAATGATTCTTCTGCTTTCAAAACAAAATGACAACAGGATGAATGCACACACTTGAAAATACAATACATGCAATGTTATGCATCATAGTGATGCAACCTCCTTTCAGTTTCATACTGCATGTCAATTGAAATCCTTACTGAAATGCACACCTTCTCAAGATTGCGCTTGACTGGCGTGTCAGGCACTCAATTACAGCTGTTTTATCAAGACAATGTGTTCGTTTTGTAATATATAGTTCCGGTCTGGTGTGGCACCCCAGCTAACGCACAACGTTGCCACAACGTTTCGTGTTAGCAGGGACTGTCTGCGGCGCGCTGGTGTGTCCCGGACTTTAGAGTAGAGAGACAGTTCAACTGCAAGTATGAGCGGCAGAAACGGATATTGCCTTCCCTTTAAGTAGAGCGTCAGGGACAGCTTCCCTGGCTTACGGCCATACTAGCCTGAATACGCCCGATCTCGTCCGATCTCGGAAGCTAAGCAGGCTCGGGCCTGGTCAGTACTTGGATGGGAGACCGCCTGGGAATACCAGGTGCTGTAAGCTTTTGCATCTTTTACACACCAGAGGGCGACAAATCACGAGTTTTAACTTTGGATACACGCAATTTCATCATTATTTCAGATTTGACTTCCCCGAATACACAGGCATACAATAGATCTTGTTCTCCAACGTAAACGGTCCCTAGTAACTAGGGTACATTCGTAAATAAATTGAGCATCATGGCTAGAAGTGACTAAATGTTGCCTAATCTTTCTCATCGAGAAATTACACAATTACAGCAACACAAAAAGGAACTCCACCGGACAAAGTTCAGTGCTCACAAGGAGCCTCATTCAACACACACGGTTCCATTCCCATTCATGCAAAGCACGAAAGTGTAAAACTTGGGAACATACTTGAGAGCAAAGATCACATTCAATCTCATTCAAGGCACGGATGTGAATGCAACGGGATGAAATTACTGAAATGATGCCTGCCCTCGAACTGTGATGATGGACTACCAGACTCGCCAATAATATTGGGTTCTGGTGTATTGAAATACAGGAGCTGCTGGATTTGTGTGTTTTCTTACCCCCTCACCATAGTTTGTCAAATGTTTAAACAACTGAACTTATATTCAAGGTTTGTTTCTCTTCATATGTTTTACTGGTTTACATTTGTCTCAGCAACCTGTTGAATGATTCTTCTGCTTTCAAAACAAAATGACAACAGGATGAATGCACACACTTGAAAATATAATACATGCAATGTTATGCATCATAGTGATGCAACCTCCTTTCAGTTTCATACTGCATGTCAATTGAAATCCTTACTGAAATGCACACCTTCTCAAGATTGCGCTTGACTGGCGTGTCAGGCACTCAATTACAGCTGTTTTATCAAGACAATGTGTTCGTTTTGTAAAATATAGTTCCGGTCTGGTGTGGCACCCCAGCTAACGCACAACGTTGCCACAACGTTGCCACAAAGTTTCGTGTTAGCAGGGACTGTCTGCGGCGCGCTGGTGTGTCCCGGACTTTAGAGTAGAGAGACAGTTCATTTGCAAGTATGAGCGGCAGAAACGGATATTGCCTTCCCTTTAAGTAGAGCGTCAGGGACAGCCTCCCTGGCTTACGGCCATACTAGCCTGAATACGCCCGATCTCGGAAGCTAAGCAGGCTCGGGCCTGGTCAGTACTTGAATGGGAGACCGCCTGGGAATACCAGGTGCTGTAAGCTTTTGCATCTTTTACACACCAGAGGGCGACAAATCACGAGTTTTAACTTTGGATACACGCAATTTCATCATTATTTCAGATTTGACTTCCCCGAATACACAGGCATACAATAGATCTTGTTCTCCAACGTAAACGGTCCCTAGTAACTAGGGTACATTCGTAAATAAATTGAGCATCATGGCTAGAAGTGACTAAATGTTGCCTAATCTTTCTCATCGAGAAATGACACAATTACAGCAACACAAAAAGGAACTCCACCGGACAAAGATCAGTGCTCACAAGGAGCCTCATTCAACACACACGGTTCCATTCCCATTCATGCAAAGCACGAAAGTGTAAAACTTGGGAACATACTTGAGAGCAAAGATCACATTCAATCTCATTCAAGGCACGGATGTGAATGCAACGGGATGAAATTACTGAAATGATGCCTGCCCTCGAACTGTGATGATGGACTACCCGACTCGCCAATAATATTGGGTTCTGGTGTATTGAAATACAGGAGCTGCTGGATTTGTGTGTTTTCTTACCCCCTCACCATAGTTTGTCAAATGTTTAAACAACTGAACTTATATTCAAGGTTTGTTTCTCTTCATATGTTTTACTGGTTTACATTTGTCTCAGCAACCTCAGCAAAAATGATTCTTCTACTTTCAAAACAAAATGACAACAGGATGAATGCACACACTTGAAAATACAATACATGCAATGTTATGCATCATAGTGATGCAACCTCCTTTCAGTTTCATACTGCATGTCAATTGAAATCCTTACTGAAATGCACACCTTCTCAAGATTGCGCTTGACTGGCGTGTCAGGCACTCAATTACAGCTGTTTTATCAAGACAATGTGTTCGTTTTGTAATATATAGTTCCGGTCTGGTGTGGCACCCCAGCTAACGCACAACGTTGCCACAACGTTTCGTGTTAGCAGGGACTGTCTGCGGCGCGCTGGTGTGTCCCGGACTTTAGAGTAGAGAGACAGTTCAACTGCAAGTATGAGCGGCAGAAACGGATATTGCCTTCCCTTTAAGTAGAGCGTCAGGGACAGCCTCCCTGGCTTACGGCCATACTAGCCTGAATACGCCCGATCTCGTCCGATCTCGGAAGCTAAGCAGGCTCGGGCCTGGTCAGTACTTGGATGGGAGACCGCCTGGGAATACCAGGTGCTGTTAGCTTTTGCATCTTTTACACACCAGAGGGCGACAAATCACGAGTTTTAACTTTGGATACACGCAATTTCATCATTATTTCAGATTTGACTTCCCCGAATACACAGGCATACAATAGATCTTGTTCTCCAACGTAAACGGTCCCTAGTAACTAGGGTACATTCGTAAATAAATTGAGCATCATGGCTAGAAGTGACTAAATGTTGCCTAATCTTTCTCATCGAGAAATTACACAATTACAGCAACACAAAAAGGAACTCCACCGGACAAAGTTCAGTGCTCACAAGGAGCCTCATTCAACACACACGGTTCCATTCCCATTCATGCAAAGCACGAAAGTGTAAAACTTGGGAACATACTTGAGAGCAAAGATCACATTCAATCTCATTCAAGGCACGGATGTGAATGCAACGGGATGAAATTACTGAAATGATGCCTGCCCTCGAACTGTGATGATGGACTACCCGACTCGCCAATAATATTGGGTTCTGGTGTATTGAAATACAGGAGCTGCTGGATTTGTGTGTTTTCTTACCCCCTCACCATAGTTTGTCAAATGTTTAAACAACTGAACTTATATTCAAGGTTTGTTTCTCTTCATATGTTTTACTGGTTTACATTTGTCTCAGCAACCTGTTGAATGATTCTTCTGCTTTCAAAACAAAATGACAACAGGATGAATGCACACACTTGAAAATACAATACATGCAATGTTATGCATCATAGTGATGCAACCTCCTTTCAGTTTCATACTGCATGTCAATTGAAATCCTTACTGAAATGCACACCTTCTCAAGATTGCGCTTGACTGGCGTGTCAGGCACTCAATTACAGCTGTTTTATCAAGACAATGTGTTCGTTTTGTAATATATAGTTCCGGTCTGGTGTGGCACCCCAGCTAACGCACAACGTTGCCACAATGTTGCCACAACGTGGCGTGTTAGCAGGGACTGTCTGCGGTGCGCTGGTGTGTCCCGGGCTTTAGAGTAGAGAGACAGTTCAACTGTAAGTATGAACGGCAGAAACGGATATTGCCTTCCCTTTAAGTAGAGCGTCAGGGACAGCCTCCCTGGCTTACGGCCATACTAGCCTGAATACGCCCGATCTCGTCCGATCTCGGAAGCTAAGCAGGCTCGGGCCTGGTCAGTACTTGGATGGGAGACCGACTGGGAATACCAGGTGCTGTAAGCTTTTGCATCTTTTACACACCAGAGGGCGACAAATCACGAGTTTTAACTTTGGATACACGCAATTTCATCATTATTTCAGATTTGACTTCCCCAAATACACAGGCATACAATAGATCTTGTTCTCCAACGTAAACGGTCCCTAGTAACTAGGGTACATTCATAAATAAATTGAGCATCATGGCTAGAAGTGACTAAATGTTGCCTAATCTTTCTCATCGAGAAATGACACAATTACAGCAACACAAAAAGGAACTCCACCGGACAAAGTTCAGTGCTCACAAGGAGCCTCATTCAACACACATGGTTCCATTCCCATTCATGCAAAGCACGAAAGTGTAAAACTTGGGAACATACTTGAGAGCAAAGATCACATTCAATCTCATTCAAGGCACGGATGTGAATGCAACGGGATGAAATTACTGAAATGATGCCTGCCCTCGAACTGTGATGATGGACTACCCGACTCGCCAATAATATTGGGTTCTGGTGTATTGAAATACAGGAGCTGCTGGATTTGTGTGTTTTCTTACCCCCTCACCATAGTTTGTCAAATGTTTAAACAACTGAACTTATATTCAAGGTTTGTTTCTCTTCATATGTTTTACTGGTTTACATTTGTCTCAGCAACCTCAGCAAAAATGATTCTTCTACTTTCAAAACAAAATGACAACAGGATGAATGCACACACTTGAAAATACAATACATGCAATGTTATGCATCATAGTGATGCAACCTCCTTTCAGTTTCATACTGCATGTCAATTGAAATCCTTACTGAAATGCACACCTTCTCAAGATTGCGCTTGACTGGCGTGTCAGGCACTCAATTACAGCTGTTTTATCAAGACAATGTGTTCGTTTTGTAATATATAGTTCCGGTCTGGTGTGGCACCCCAGCTAACGCACAACGTTGCCACAACGTTTCGTGTTAGCAGGGACTGTCTGCGGCGCGCTGGTGTGTCCCGGACTTTAGAGTAGAGAGACAGTTCAACTGCAAGTATGAGCGGCAGAATCGGATATTGCCTTCCCTTTAAGTAGAGCGTCAGGGACAGCCTCCCTGGCTTACGGCCATACTAGCCTGAATACGCCCGATCTCGTCCGATCTCGGAAGCTAAGCAGGCTCGGGCCTGGTCAGTACTTGGATGGGAGACCGCCTGGGAATACCAGGTGCTGTAAGCTTTTGCATCTTTTACACACCAGAGGGCGACAAATCACGAGTTTTAACTTTGGATACACGCAATTTCATCATTATTTCAGATTTGACTTCCCCGAATACACAGGCATACAATAGATCTTGTTCTCCAACGTAAACGGTCCCTAGTAACTAGGGTACATTCGTAAATAAATTGAGCATCATGGCTAGAAGTGACTAAATGTTGCCTAATCTTTCTCATCGAGAAATTACACAATTACAGCAACACAAAAAGGAACTCCACCGGACAAAGTTCAGTGCTCACAAGGAGCCTCATTCAACACACACGGTTCCATTCCCATTCATGCAAAGCACGAAAGTGTAAAACTTGGGAACATACTTGAGAGCAAAGATCACATTCAATCTCATTCAAGGCACGGATGTGAATGCAACGGGATGAAATTACTGAAATGATGCCTGCCCTCGAACTGTGATGATGGACTACCCGACTCGCCAATAATATTGGGTTCTGGTGTATTGAAATACAGGAGCTGCTGGATTTGTGTGTTTTCTTACCCCCTCACCATAGTTTGTCAAATGTTTAAACAACTGAACTTATATTCAAGGTTTGTTTCTCTTCATATGTTTTACTGGTTTACATTTGTCTCAGCAACCTGTTGAATGATTCTTCTGCTTTCAAAACAAAATGACAACAGGATGAATGCACACACTTGAAAATACAATACATGCAATGTTATGCATCATAGTGATGCAACCTCCTTTCAGTTTCATACTGCATGTCAATTGAAATCCTTACTGAAATGCACACCTTCTCAAGATTGCGCTTGACTGGCGTGTCAGGCACTCAATTACAGCTGTTTTATCAAGACAATGTGTTCGTTTTGTAAAATATAGTTCCGGTCTGGTGTGGCACCCCAGCTAACGCACAACGTTGCCACAACGTTGCCACAAAGTTTCGTGTTAGCAGGGACTGTCTGCGGCGCGCTGGTGTGTCCCGGACTTTAGAGTAGAGAGACAGTTCATTTGCAAGTATGAGCGGCAGAAACGGATATTGCCTTCCCTTTAAGTAGAGCGTCAGGGACAGCCTCCCTGGCTTACGGCCATACTAGCCTGAATACGCCCGATCTCGGAAGCTAAGCAGGCTCGGGCCTGGTCAGTACTTGGATGGGAGACCGCCTGGGAATACCAGGTGCTGTAAGCTTTTGCATCTTTTACACACCAGAGGGCGACAAATCACGAGTTTTAACTTTGGATACACGCAATTTCATCATTATTTCAGATTTGACTTCCCCAAATACACAGGCATACAATAGATCTTGTTCTCCAACGTAAACGGTCCCTAGTAACTAGGGTACATTCGTAAATAAATTGAGCATCATGGCTAGAAGTGACTAAATGTTGCCTAATCTTTCTCATCGAGAAATGACACAATTACAGCAACACAAAAAGGAACTCCACCGGACAAAGTTCAGTGCTCACAAGGAGCCTCATTCAACACACACGGTTCCATTCCCATTCATGCAAAGCACGAAAGTGTAAAACTTGGGAACATACTTGAGAGCAAAGATCACATTCAATCTCATTCAAGGCACGGATGTGAATGCAACGGGATGAAATTACTGAAATGATGCCTGCCCTCGAACTGTGATGATGGACTACCCGACTCGCCAATAATATTGGGTTCTGGTGTATTGAAATACAGGAGCTGCTGGATTTGTGTGTTTTCTTACCCCCTCACCATAGTTTGTCAAATGTTTAAACAACTGAACTTATATTCAAGGTTTGTTTCTCTTCATATGTTTTACTGGTTTACATTTGTCTCAGCAACCTGTTGAATGATTCTTCTGCTTTCAAAACAAAATGACAACAGGATGAATGCACACACTTGAAAATACAATACATGCAATGTTATGCATCATAGTGATGCAACCTCCTTTCAGTTTCATACTGCATGTCAATTGAAATCCTTACTGAAATGCACACCTTCTCAAGATTGCGCTTGACTGGCGTGTCAGGCACTCAATTACAGCTGTTTTATCAAGACAATGTGTTCGTTTTGTAATATATAGTTCCGGTCTGGTGTGGCACCCCAGCTAACGCACAACGTTGCCACAACGTTTCGTGTTAGCAGGGACTGTCTGCGGCGCGCTGGTGTGTCCCGGACTTTAGAGTAGAGAGACAGTTCAACTGCAAGTATGAGCGGCAGAAACGGATATTGCCTTCCCTTTAAGTAGAGCGTCAGGGACAGCCTCCCTGGCTTACGGCCATACTAGCCTGAATACGCCCGATCTCGTCCGATCTCGGAAGCTAAGCAGGCTCGGGCCTGGTCAGTACTTGGATGGGAGACCGCCTGGGAATACCAGGTGCTGTAAGCTTTTGCATCTTTTACACACCAGAGGGCGACAAATCACGAGTTTTAACTTTGGATACACGCAATTTCATCATTATTTCAGATTTGACTTCCCCAAATACACAGGCATACAATAGATCTTGTTCTCCAACGTAAACGGTCCCTAGTAACTAGGGTACATTCGTAAATAAATTGAGCATCATGGCTAGAAGTGACTAAATGTTGCCTAATCTTTCTCATCGAGAAATGACACAATTACAGCAACACAAAAAGGAACTCCACCGGACAAAGTTCAGTGCTCACAAGGAGCCTCATTCACCACACACGGTTCCATTCCCATTCATGCAAAGCACGAAAGTGTAAAACTTGGGAACATACTTGAGAGCAAAGATCACATTCAATCTCATTCAAGGCACGGATGTGAATGCAACGGGATGAAATTACTGAAATGATGCCTGCCCTCGAACTGTGATGATGGACTACCCGACTCGCCAATAATATTGGGTTCTGGTGTATTGAAATACAGGAGCTGCTGGATTTGTGTGTTTTCTTACCCCCTCACCATAGTTTGTCAAATGTTTAAACAACTGAACTTATATTCAAGGTTTGTTTCTCTTCATATGTTTTACTGGTTTACATTTGTCTCAGCAACCTGTTGAATGATTCTTCTGCTTTCAAAACAAAATGACAACAGGATGAATGCACACACTTGAAAATACAATACATGCAATGTTATGCATCATAGTGATGCAACCTCCTTTCAGTTTCATACTGCATGTCAATTGAAATCCTTACTGAAATGCACACCTTCTCAAGATTGCGCTTGACTGGCGTGTCAGGCACTCAATTACAGCTGTATTATCAAGACAATGTGTTCGTTTTGTAAAATATAGTTCCGGTCTGGTGTGGCACCCCAGCTAACGCACAACGTTGCCACAACGTTTCGTGTTAGCAGGGACTGTCTGCAGCGTGCTGGTGTGTCCCGGACTTTAGAGTAGAGAGACAGTTCAACTGCAAGTATGAGCGGCAGAAACGGATATTGCCTTCCCTTTAAGTAGAGGGTCAAGGACAGCCTCCCTGGCTTACGGCCATACTAGCCTGAATACGCCCGATCTCATCCGATCTCGGAAGCTAAGCAGGCTCGGGCCTGGTTAGTACTTGGATGGGAGACCGCCTGGGAATACCAGGTGCTGTAAGCTTTTGCATCTTTTACACACCAGAGGGCGACAAATCACGAGTTTTAAATTTGGATACACGCAATTTCATCATTATTTCAGATTTGACTTCCCCAAATACACAGGCATACAATAGATCTTGTTCTCCAACGTAAACGGTCCCTAGTAACTAGGGTACATTCGTAAATAAATTGAGCATCATGGCTAGAAGTGACTAAATGTTGCCTAATCTGTCTCATCGAGAAATGACACAATTACAGCAACACAAAAAGGAACTCCACCGGAAAAAAGTTCAGTGCTCACAAGGAGCCTCATTCAACACACACGGTTCCATTCCCATTCATGCAAAGCACGAAAGTGTAAAACTTGGGAACATACTTGAGAGCAAAGATCACATTCAATCTCAATCAAGGCACGGATGTGAATGCAACGGGATGAAATTACTGAAATGATGCCTGCCCTCGAACTGTGATGATGGACTACCCGACTCGCCAATAATATTGGGTTCTGGTGTATTGAAATACAGGAGCTGCTGGATTTGTGTGTTTTCTTACCCCCTCACCATAGTTTGTCAAATGTTTAAACAACTGAACTTATATTCAAGGTTTGTTTCTCTTCATATGTTTTACTGGTTTACATTTGTCTCAGCAACCTGTTGAATGATTCTTCTGCTTTCAAAACAAAATGACAACAGGATGAATGCACACACTTGAAAATATAATACATGCAATGTTATGCATCATAGTGATGCAACCTCCTTTCAGTTTCATACTGCATGTCAATTGAAATCCTTACTGAAATGCACACCTTCTCAAGATTGCGCTTGACTGGCGTGTCAGGCACTCAATTACAGCTGTTTTATCAAGACAATGTGTTCGTTTTGTAAAATATAGTTCCGGTCTGGTGTGGCACCCCAGCTAACGCACAACGTTGCCACAATGTTGCCACAACGTGGCGTGTTAGCAGGGACTGTCTGCGGCACGCTGGTGTGTCCCGGGCTTTAGAGTAGAGAGACAGTTCAACTGTAAGTATGAACGGCAGAAACGGATATTGCCTTCCCTTTAAGTAGAGCGTCAGGGACAGCCTCCCTGGCTTACGGCCATACTAGCCTGAATACGCCCGATCTCGTCCGATCTCGGAAGCCAAGCAGGCTCGGGCCTGGTCAGTACTTGGATGGGAGACCGCCTGGGAATACCAGGTGCTGTAAGCTTTTGCATCTTTTACACACCAGAGGGCGACAAATCACGAGTTTTAACTTTGGATACACGCAATTTCATCATTATTTCAGATTTGACTTCCCCAAATACACAGGCATACAATAGATCTTGTTCTCCAACGTAAACGGTCCCTAGTAACTAGGGTACATTCGTAAATAAATTGAGCATCATGGCTAGAAGTGACTAAATGTTGCCTAATCTTTCTCATCGAGAAATGACACAATTACAGCAACACAAAAAGGAACTCCACCGGACAAAGTTCAGTGCTCACAAGGAGCCTCATTCAACACACACGGTTCCATTCCCATTCATGCAAAGCACGAAAGTGTAAAACTTGGGAACATACTTGAGAGCAAAGATCACATTCAATCTCATTCAAGGCACGGATGTGAATGCAACGGGATGAAATTACTGAAATGATGCCTGCCCTCGAACTGTGATGATGGACTACCCGACTCGCCAATAATATTGGGTTCTGGTGTATTGAAATACAGGAGCTGCTGGATTTGTGTGTTTTCTTACCCCCTCACCATAGTTTGTCAAATGTTTAAACAACTGAACTTATATTCAAGGTTTGTTTCTCTTCATATGTTTTACTGGTTTACATTTGTCTCAGCAACCTGTTGAATGATTCTTCTGCTTTCAAAACAAAATGACAACAGGATGAATGCACACACTTGAAAATACAATACATGCAATGTTATGCATCATAGTGATGCAACCTCCTTTCAGTTTCATACTGCATGTCAATTGAAATCCTTACTGAAATGCACACCTTCTCAAGATTGCGCTTGACTGGCGTGTCAGGCACTCAATTACAGCTGTTTTATCAAGACAATGTGTTCGTTTTGTAATATATAGTTCCGGTCTGGTGTGGCACCCCAGCTAACGCACAACGTTGCCACAATGTTGCCACAACGTGGCGTGTTAGCAGGGACTGTCTGCGGCGCGCTGGTGTGTCCCGGGCTTTAGAGTAGAGAGACAGTTCAACTGTAAGTATGAACGGCAGAAACGGATATTGCCTTCCCTTTAAGTAGAGCGTCAGGGACAGCCTCCCTGGCTTACGGCCTACTAGCCTGAATACGCCCGATCTCGTCCGATCTCGGAAGCTAAGCAGGCTCGGGCCTGGTCAGTACTTGGATGGGAGACCGCCTGGGAATACCAGGTGCTGCAAGCTTTTGCATCTTTTACACACCAGAGGGCGACAAATCACGATTTTTAACTTTGGATACACGCAATTTCATCATTATTTCAGATTTGACTTCCCCAAATACACAGGCATACAATAGATCTTGTTCTCCAACGTAAACGGTCCCTAGTAACTAGGGTACATTCGTAAATAAATTGAGCATCATGGCTAGAAGTGACTAAATGTTGCCTAATCTTTCTCATCGAGAAATGACACAATTACAGCAACACAAAAAGGAACTCCACCGGACAAAGTTCACTGCTCACAAGGAGCCTCATTCAACACACACGGTTCCATTCCCATTCATGCAAAGCACGAAAGTGTAAAACTTGGGAACATACTTGAGAGCAAAGATCACATTCAATCTCATTCAAGGCACGGATGTGAATGCAACGGGATGAAATTACTGAAATGATGCCTGCCCTCGAACTGTGATGATGGACTACCCGACTCGCCAATAATATTGGGTTCTGGTGTATTGAAATACAGGAGCTGCTGGATTTGTGTGTTTTCTTACCCCCTCACCATAGTTTGTCAAATGTTTAAACAACTGAACTTATATTCAAGGTTTGTTTCTCTTCATATGTTTTACTGGTTTACATTTGTCTCAGCAACCTGTTGAATGATTCTTCTGCTTTCAAAACAAAATGACAACAGGATGAATGCACACACTTGAAAATACAATACATGCAATGTTATGCATCATAGTGATGCAACCTCCTTTCAGTTTCATACTGCATGTCAATTGAAATCCTTACTGAAATGCACACCTTCTCAAGATTGCGCTTGACTGGCGTGTCAGGCACTCAATTACAGCTGTTTTATCAAGACAATGTGTTCGTTTTGTAATATATAGTTCCGGTCTGGTGTGGCACCCCAGCTAACGCACAACGTTGCCACAACGTTTCGTGTTAGCAGGGACTGTCTGCAGCGTGCTGGTGTGTCCCGGACTTTAGAGTAGAGAGACAGTTCAACTGCAAGTATGAGCGGCAGAAACGGATATTGCCTTCCCTTTAAGTAGAGGGTCAAGGACAGCCTCCCTGGCTTACGGCCATACTAGCCTGAATACGCCCGATCTCGTCCGATCTCGGAAGCTAAGCAGGCTCGGGCCTGGTCAGTACTTGGATGGGAGACCGCCTGGGAATACCAGGTGCTGTAAGCTTTTGCATCTTTTACACACCAGAGGGCGACAAATCACGAGTTTTAACTTTGGATACACGCAATTTCATCATTATTTCAGATTTGACTTCCCCAAATACACAGGCATACAATAGATCTTGTTCTCCAACGTAAACGGTCCCTAGTAACTAGGGTACATTCGTAAATAAATTGAGCATCATGGCTAGAAGTGACTAAATGTTGCCTAATCTTTCTCATCGAGAAATGACACAATTACAGCAATACAAAAAGGAACTCCACCGGACAAAGTTCAGTGCTCACAAGGAGCCTCATTCAACACACACGGTTCCATTCCCATTCATGCAAAGCACGAAAGTGTAAAACTTGGGAACATACTTGAGAGCAAAGATCATATTCAATCTCATTCAAGGCACGGATGTGAATGCAACGGGATGAAATTACTGAAATGATGCCTGCTCTCGAACTGTGATGATGGACTACCCGACTCGCCAATAATATTGGGTTCTGGTGTATTGAAATACAGGAGCTGCTGGATTTGTGTGTTTTCTTACCCCCTCACCATAGTTTGTCAAATGTTTAAACAACTGAACTTATATTCAAGGTTTGTTTCTCTTCATATGTTTTACTGGTTTACATTTGTCTCAGCAACCTGTTGAATGATTCTTCTGCTTTCAAAACAAAATGACAACAGGATGAATGCACACACTTGAAAATACAATACATGCAATGTTATGCATCATAGTGATGCAACCTCCTTTCAGTTTCATACTGCATGTCAATTGAAATCCTTACTGAAATGCACACCTTCTCAAGATTGCGCTTGACTGGCGTGTCAGGCACTCAATTACAGCTGTATTATCAAGACAATGTGTTCGTTTTGTAAAATATAGTTCCGGTCTGGTGTGGCACCCCAGCTAACGCACAACGTTGCCACAACGTTTCGTGTTAGCAGGGACTGTCTGCAGCGTGCTGGTGTGTCCCGGACTTTAGAGTAGAGAGACAGTTCAACTGCAAGTATGAGCGGCAGAAACGGATATTGCCTTCCCTTTAAGTAGAGGGTCAAGGACAGCCTCCCTGGCTTACGGCCATACTAGCCTGAATACGCCCGATCTCGTCCGATCTCGGAAGCTAAGCAGGCTCGGGCCTGGTTAGTACTTGGATGGGAGACCGCCTGGGAATACCAGGTGCTGTAAGCTTTTTCATCTTTTACACACCAGAGGGCGACAAATCACGAGTTTTAACTTTGGATACACGCAATTTCATCATTATTTCAGATTTGACTTCCCCAAATACACAGGCATACAATAGATCTTGTTCTCCAACGTAAACGGTCCCTAGAAACTAGGGTACATTCGTAAATAAATTCAGCATCATGGCTAGAAGTGACTAAATGTTGCCTAATCTATCTCATCGAGAAATGACACAATTACAGCAACACAAAAAGGAACTCCACCGGACAAAGTTCAGTGCTCACAAGGAGCCTCATTCAACACACACGGTTCCATTCCCATTCATGCAAAGCACGAAAGTGTAAAACTTGGGAACATACTTGAGAGCAAAGATCACATTCAATCTCATTCAAGGCACGGATGTGAATGCAACGGGATGAAATAACTGAAATGATGCCTGCCCTCGAACTGTGATGATGGACTACCCGACTCGCCAATAATATTGGCTTCTGGTGTATTGAAATACAGGAGCTGCTGGATGTGTGTGTTTTCTTACCCCCTCACCATAGTTTGTCAAATGTTTAAACAACTGAACTTATATTCAAGGTTTGTTTCTCTTCATATGTTTTACTGGTTTACATTTGTCTCAGCAACCTGTTGAATGATTCTTCTGCTTTCAAAACAAAATGACAACAGGATGAATGCACACACTTGAAAATACAATACATGCAATGTTATGCATCATAGTGATGCAACCTCCTTTCAGTTTCATACTGCATGTCAATTGAAATCCTTACTGAAATGCACACCTTCTCAAGATTGCGCTTGACTGGCGTGTCAGGCACTCAATTACAGCTGTTTTATCAAGACAATGTGTTCGTTTTGTAATATATAGTTCCGGTCTGGTGTGGCACCCCAGCTAACGCACAACGTTGCCACAACGTTTCGTGTTAGCAGGGACTGTCTGCGGCGCGCTGGTGTGTCCCGGACTTTAGAGTAGAGAGACAGTTCAACTGCAAGTATGAGCGGCAGAAACGGATATTGCCTTCCCTTTAAGTAGAGCGTCAGGGATAGCCTCCCTGGCTTACGGCCATACTAGCCTGAATACGCCCGATCTCGTCCGATCTCGGAAGCTAAGCAGGCTCGGGCCTGGTCAGTACTTGGATGGGAGACCGCCTGGGAATACCAGGTGCTGTAAGCTTTTGCATCTTTTACACACCAGAGGGCGACAAATCACGAGTTTTAACTTTGGATACACGCAATTTCATCATTATTTCAGATTTGACTTCCCCAAATACACAGGCATACAATAGATCTTGTTCTCCAACGTAAACGGTCCCTAGTAACTAGGGTACATTCGTAAATAAATTGAGCATCATGGCTAGAAGTGACTAAATGTTGCCTAATCTATCTCATCGAGAAATGACACAATTACAGCAACACAAAAAGGAACTCCACCGGACAAAGTTCAGTGCTCACAAGGAGCCTCATTCAACACAAACGGTTCCATTCCCATTCATGCAAAGCACGAAAGTGTAAAACTTTGGAACATACTTGAGAGCAAAGATCACATTCAATCTCATTCAAGGCACGGATGTGAATGCAACGGGATGAAATTACTGAAATGATGCCTGCCCTCGAACTGTGATGATGGACTACCCGACTCGCCAATAATATTGGGTTCTGGTGTATTGAAATACAGGAGCTGCTGGATTTGTATGTTTTCTTACCCCCTCACCATACTTTCTCAAATGTTTAAACAACTGAACTTATATTCAAGGTTTGTTTCTCTTCATATGTTTTACTGGTTTACATTTGTCTCAGCAACCTGTTGAATGATTCTTCTGCTTTCAAAACAAAATGACAACAGGATGAATGCACACACTTGAAAATACAATACATGCAATGTTATGCATCATAGTGATGCAACCTCCTTTCAGTTTCATACTGCATGTCAATTGAAATCCTTACTGAAATGCACACCTTCTCAAGATTGCGCTTGACTGGCGTGTCAGGCACTAAATTACAGCTGTTTTATCAAGACAATGTGTTCGTTTTGTAATATATAGTTCCGGTCTGGTGTGGCACCCCAGCTAACGCACAACGTTGCCACAATGTTGCCACAACGTGGCATGTTAGCAGGGACTGTCTGCGGCGCACTGGTGTGTCCCGGGCTTTAGAGTAGAGAGACAGTTCAACTGTAAGTATGAACGGCAGAAACGGATATTGCCTTCCCTTTAAGTAGAGCGTCAGGGACAGCCTCCCTGGCTTACGGCCATACTAGCCTGAATACGCCCGATCTCGTCCGATCTCGGAAGCTAAGCAGGCTCGGGCCTGGTCAGTACTTGGATGGGAGACCGCCTGGGAATACCAGGTGCTGTAAGCTTTTGCATCTTTTACACGCCAGAGGGCGACAAATCACGAGTTTTAACTTTGGATACACGCAATTTCATCATTATTTCAGATTTGACTTCCCCAAATACACAGGCATACAATAGATCTTGTTCTCCAACGTAAACGGTCCCTAGTAACTAGGGTACATTCGTGAATAAATTGAGCATCATGGCTAGAAGTGACTAAATGTTGCCTAATCTTTCTCATCGAGAAATGACACAATTACAGCAACACAAAAAGGAACTCCACCGGACAAAGTTCAGTGCTCACAAGGAGCCTCATTCAACACACACGGTTCCATTCCCATTCATGCAAAGCACGAAAGTGTAAAACTTGGGAACATACTTGAGAGCAAAGATCACATTCAATCTCATTCAAGGCACGGATGTGAATGCAACGGGATGAAATTACTGAAATGATGCCTGCCCTCGAACTGTGATGATGGACTACCCGACTCGCCAATAATATTGGGTTCTGGTGTATTGAAATACAGGAGCTGCTGGATTTGTGTGTTTTCTTACCCCCTCACCATAGTTTGTCAAATGTTTAAACAACTGAACTTATATTCAAGGTTTGTTTCTCTTCATATGTTTTACTGGTTTACATTTGTCTCAGCAACCTGTTGAATGATTCTTCTGCTTTCAAAACAAAATGACAACAGGATGAATGCACACACTTGAAAATACAATACATGCAATGTTATGCATCATAGTGATGCAACCTCCTTTCAGTTTCATACTGCATGTCAATTGAAATCCTTACTGAAATGCACACCTTCTCAAGATTGCGCTTGACTGGCGTGTCAGGCACACAATTACAGCTG
Organism: Amia ocellicauda; assembly: GCF_036373705.1. Lineage (NCBI taxonomy): Eukaryota > Metazoa > Chordata > Actinopteri > Amiiformes > Amiidae > Amia > Amia ocellicauda. The sequence continues at coordinate 282,597 of NW_027103006.1, forward strand.
TATTATCAAGACAATGTGTTCGTTTTGTAAAATATAGTTCCGGTCTGGTGTGGCACCCCAGCTAACGCACAACGTTGCCACAACGTGGCATGTTAGCAGGGACTGTCTGCGGTGCGCTGGTGTGTCCCGGGCTTTAGAGTAGAGAGACAGTTCAACTGTAAGTATGAACGGCAGAAACGGATATTGCCTTCCCTTTAAGTAGAGCGTCAGGGACAGCCTCCCTGGCTTACGGCCATACTAGCCTGAATACGCCCGATCTCATCAGATCTCGGAAGCCAAGCGGGCTCGGGCCTGGTCAGTACTTGGATGGGAGACCGCCTGGGAATACCAGGTGCTGTAAGCTTTTGCACCTTTTACACACCAGAGGGCGACAAATCACGAGTTTTAACTTTGGATACACGCAATTTCATCATTATTTCAGATTTTACTTCCCCAAATACACAGGCATACAATAGATCTTGTTCTCCAACGTAAACGGTCCCTAGTAACTAGGGTACATTCGTAAATAAATTGAGCATCATGGCTAGAAGTGACTAAATGTTGCCTAATCTTTCTCATCGAGAAATGACACAATTACAGCAACACAAAAAGGAACTCCACCGGACAAAGTTCAGTGCTCACAAGGAGCCTCATTCAACACACACGGTTCCATTCCCATTCATGCAAAGCACGAAAGTGTAAAACTTGGGAACATACTTGAGAGCAAAGATCACATTCAATCTCATTCAAGGCACGGATGTGAATGCAACGGGATGAAATTACTGAAATGATGCCTGCCCTCGAACTGTGATGATGGACTACCCGACTCGCCAATAATATTGGGTTCTGGTGTATTGAAATACAGGAGCTGCTGGATTTGTGTGTTTTCTTACCCCCTCACCATAGTTTGTCAAATGTTTAAACAACTGAACTTATATTCAAGGTTTGTTTCTCTTCATATGTTTTACTGGTTTACATTTGTCTCAGCAACCTGTTGAATGATTCTTCTGCTTTCAAAACAAAATGACAACAGGATGAATGCACACACTTGAAAATACAATACATGCAATGTTATGCATCATAGTGATGCAACCTCCTTTCAGTTTCATACTGCATGTCAATTGAAATCCTTACTGAAATGCACACCTTCTCAAGATTGCGCTTGACTGGCGTGTCAGGCACTCAATTACAGCTGTATTATCAAGACAATGTGTTCGTTTTGTAAAATATAGTTCCGGTCTGGTGTGGCACCCCAGCTAACGCACAACGTTGCCACAACGTTGCCACAACGTGGCGTGTTAGCAGGGACTGTCTGCGGCGCACTGGTGTGTCCCGGGCTTTAGAGTAGAGAGACAGTTCAACTGTAAGTATGATCGGCAGAAACGGATATTGCCTTCCCTTTAAGTAAAGCGTCAGGGACAGCCTCCCTGGCTTACGGCCATACTAGCCTGAATACGCCCGATCTCGTCCGATCTCGGAAGCCAAGCAGGCTTGGGCCTGGTCAGTACTTGGATGGGAGACCGCCTGGGAATACCAGGTGCTGTAAGCTTTTGCACCTTTTACACACCAGAGGGCGACAAATCACGAGTTTTAACTTGGGATACAGACAATTTCATCATTATTTCAGGTTTTACTTCCCCAAATACACAGGCATACAATAGATCTTGTTCTCCAACGTAAACGGTCCCTAGTAACTAGGGTACATTCGTAAATAAATTGAGCATCATGGCTAGAAGTGACTAAATGTTGCCTAATCTTTCTCATCGAGAAATGACACAATTACAGCAACACAAAAAGAACTCCACCGGACAAAGTTCAGTGCTCACAAGGAGCCTCATTCAACACACACGGTTCCATTCCCATTCATGCAAAGCACGAAAGTGTAAAACTTGGGAACATACTTGAGAGCAAAGATCACATTCAATCTCATTCAAGGCACGGATGTGAATGCAACGGGATGAAATTACTGAAATGATGCCTGCCCTCGAACTGTGATGATGGACTACCCGACTCGCCAATAATATTGGGTTCTGGTGTATTGAAATACAGGAGCTGCTGGATTTGTGTGTTTTCTTACCCCCTCACCATAGTTTGTCAAATGTTTAAACAACTGAACTTATATTCAAGGTTTGTTTCTCTTCATATGTTTTACTGGTTTACATTTGTCTCAGCAACCTGTTGAATGATTCTTCTGCTTTCAAAACAAAATGACAACAGGATGAATGCACACACTTGAAAATACAATACATGCAATGTTATGCATCATAGTGATGCAACCTCCTTTCAGTTTCATACTGCATGTCAATTGAAATCCTTACTGAAATGCACACCTTCTCAAGATTGCGCTTGACTGGCGTGTCAGGCACTCAATTACAGCTGTTTTATCAAGACAATGTGTTCGTTTTGTAAAATATAGTTCCGGTCTGGTGTGGCACCCCAGCTAACGCACAACGTTGCCACAACGTTGCCACAACGTGGCGTGTTAGCAGGGACTGTCTGCGGCGCACTGGTGTGTCCCGGGCTTTAGAGTAGAGAGACAGTTCAACTGTAAGTATGAACGGCAGAAACGGATATTGCCATCCCTTTAAGTAGAGCGTCAGGGACAGCCTACCTGGCTTACGGCCATACTAGCCTGAATACGCCCGATCTCGTCCGATCTCGGAAGCCAAGCAGTCTCGGGCCTGGTCAGTACTTGGATGGGAGACCGCCTGGGAATACCAGGTGCTGTAAGCTTTTGCACCTTTTACACACCAGAGGGCGACAAATCACGAGTTTTAACTTTGGATACACACAATTTCATCATTATTTCAGATTTTACTTCCCCAAATACACAGGCATACAATAGATCTTGTTCTCCAACGTAAACGGTCCCTAGTAACTAGGGTACATTCGTAAATAAATTGAGCATCATGGCTAGAAGTGACTAAATGTTGCCTAATCTTTCTCATCGAGAAATGACACAATTACAGCAACACAAAAAGGAACTCCACCGGACAAAGTTCAGTGCTCACAAGGAGCCTCATTCAACACACACAGTTCCATTCCCATTCATGCAAAGCACGAAAGTGTAAAACTTGGGAACATACTTGAGAGCAAAGATCACATTCAATCTCATTCAAGGCACGGATGTGAATGCAACGGGATGAAATTACTGAAATGATGCCTGCCCTCGAACTGTGATGATGGACTACCCGACTCGCCAATAATATTGGGTTCTGGTGTATTGAAATACAGGAGCTGCTGGATTTGTGTGTTTTCTTACCCCCTCACCATAGTTTGTCAAATGTTTAAACAACTGAACTTATATTCAAGGTTTGTTTCTCTTCATATGTTTTACTGGTTTACATTTGTCTCAGCAACCTGTTGAATGATTCTTCTGCTTTCAAAACAAAATGACAACAGGATGAATGCACACACTTGAAAATACAATACATGCAATGTTATGCATCATAGTGATGCAACCTCCTTTCAGTTTCATACTGCATGTCAATTGAAATCCTTACTGAAATGCACACCTTCTCAAGATTGCGCTTGACTGGCGTGTCAGGCACTCAATTACAGCTGTATTATCAAGACAATGTGTTCGTTTTGTAAAATATAGTTCCGGTCTGGTGTGGCACCCCAGCTAACGCACAACGTTGCCACAATGTTGCCACAACGTGGCGTGTTAGCAGGGACTGTCTGCGGCGCACTGGTGTGTCCCGGGCTTTAGAGTAGAGAGACAGTTCAACTGTAAGTATGATCGGCAGAAACGGATATTGCCTTCCCTTTAAGTAGAGCGTCAGGGACAGCCTCCCTGGCTCACGGCCATACTAGCCTGAATACGCCCGATCTCGTCCGATCTCGGAAGCCAAGCAGGCTTGGGCCTGGTGAGTACTTGGATGGGAGACCGCCTGGGAATACCAGGTGCTGTAAGCTTTTGCACCTTTTACACACCAGAGGGCGACAAATCACGAGTTTTAACTTTGGATACACACAATTTCATCATTATTTCAGGTTTTACTTCCCCAAATACACAGGCATACAATAGATCTTGTTCTCCAACGTAAACGGTCCCTAGTAACTAGGGTACATTCGTCAATAAATTGAGCATCATGGCTAGAAGTGACTAAATGTTGCCTAATCTTTCTCATCGAGAAATGACACAATTACAGCAACACAAAAAGAACTCCACCGGACAAAGTTCAGTGCTCACAAGGAGCCTCATTCAACACACATGGTTCCATTCCAATTCATGCAAAGCACGAAAGTGTAAAACTTGGGAACATACTTGAGAGCAAAGATCACATTCAATCTCATTCAAGGCACGGATGTGAATGCATCGGGATGAAATTACTGAAATGATGCCTGCCCTCGAACTGTGATGATGGACTACCCGACTCGCCAATAATATTGGGTTCTGGTGTATTGAAATACAGGAGCTGCTGGATTTGTGTGTTTTCTTACCCCCTCACCATAGTTTGTCAAATGTTTAAACAACTGAACTTATATTCAAGGTTTGTTTCTCTTCATATGTTTTACTGGTTTACATTTGTCTCAGCAACCTGTTGAATGATTCTTCTGCTTTCAAAACAAAATGACAACAGGATGAATGCACACACTTGAAAATACAATACATGCAATGTTATGCATCATAGTGATGCAACCTCCTTTCAGTTTCATACTGCATGTCAATTGATATCCTTACTGAAATGCACACCTTCTCAAGATTGCGCTTGACTGGCGTGTCAGGCACTCAATTACAGCTGTTTTATCAAGACAATGTGATCGTTTTGTAAAATATAGTTCCGGTCTGGTGTGGCACCCCAGCTAATGCACAACTTTGCCACAACGTTGCCACAACGTGGCGTGTTAGCAGGGACTTTCTGCGACACGCTGGTATGTCCCGGGCTTTAGAGTAGAGAGACAGTTCAACTGTAAGTATGAACGGCAGAAACGGATATTGCCTTCCCTTTAAGTAGAGCGTCAGGGAAAGTCTCACTTGCTTACGGCCATACTAGCCTGAATACGCCCGATCTCGTCCGATCTCGGAAGCCAAGCAGGCTCGGGCCTGGTCAGTACTTGAATAGGAGACCGCCTGGGAATACCAGGTGCTTTAAGCTTTTGCACCTTTGACACACCAGAGGGTGACAAATCACGATTTTTAACTTTGGATACACACAATTTCATCATTATTTCAGATTTGACTTCCCCAAATACACAGGCATACAATACATTTTGTTCTCCAACGTAAACGGTCCCTAGTAACTAGGGTACATTCGTAAATAAATTGAGCATCATGGCTAGAAGTGACTAAATGTTGCCTAATCTTTCTCATCAAGAAATGACACAATTACAGCAACACAAAAAGGAACTCCACCGGACAAAGTTCAGTGCTCACAAGGAGCCTCATTCAACACACACGGTTCCATTCCCATTCATGCAAAGCACGAAAGTGTAAAACTTGGGAACATACTTGAGAGCAAAGATCACATTCAAACTCATTCAAGGCACGGATGTGAATGCAACGGGATGAAATTACTGAAATGATGCCTGCCCTCGAACTGTGATGATGGACTACCCGACTCGCCAATAATATTGGGTTCTGGTGTATTGAAATACAGGAGCTGCTGGATTTGTGTGTTTTCTTACCCCCTCACCATAGTTTGTCAAATGTTTAAACAACTGAACTTATATTCAAGGTTTGTTTCTCTTCATATGTTTTACTGGTTTACATTTGTCTCAGCAACCTGTTGAATGATTCTTCTGCTTTCAAAACAAAATGACAACAGGATGAATGCACACACTTGAAAATACAATACATGCAATGTTATGCATCATAGTGATGCAACCTCCTTTCAGTTTCATACTGCATGTCAATTGAAATCCTTACTGAAATGCACACCTTCTCAAGATTGCGCTTGACTGGCGTGTCAGGCACTCAATTACAGCTGTATTATCAAGACAATGTGTTCGTTTTGTAAAATATAGTTCCGGTCTGGTGTGGCACCCCAGCTAACGCACAACGTTGCCACAACGTTTCGTGTTAGCAGGGACTGTCTGCGGCGCGCTGGTGTGTCCCGGGCTTTAGAGTAGAGAGACAGTTCAACTGTAAGTATGAACGGCAGAAACGGATATTGCCTTCCCTTTAAGTAGAGCGTCAGGGACAGCCTCCCTGGCTTACGGCCATACTAGCCTGAATACGCCCGATCTCGTCCGATCTCGGAAGTTAAGCAGGCTCGGGCCTGGTCAGTACTTGGATGGGAGACTGCCTGGGAATACCAGGTGCTGTAAGCTTTTGCATCTTTTACACACCAGAGGGCGACAAATCACGAGTTTTAACTTTGGATACACGCAATTTCATCATTATTTCAGATTTGACTTCCCCAAATACACAGGCATACAATAGATCTTGTTCTCCAACGTAAACGGTCCCTAGTAACTAGGGTACATTCGTAAATAATTTGAGCATCATGGCTAGAATTGACTAAATGTTGCCTAATCTTTCTCATCAAGAAATGACACAATTACAGCAACACAAAAAGGAACTCCACCGGACAAAGTTCAGTGCTCACAAGGAGCCTCATTCAACACACACGGTTCCATTCCCATTCATGCAAAGTACGAAAGTGTAAAACTTGGGAACATACTTGAGAGCAAAGATCACATTCAATCTCATTCAAGGCACGGATGTGAATGCAACGGGATGAAATTACTGAAATGATGCCTGCCCTCGAACTGTGATGATGGACTACCCGACTCGCCAATAATATTGGGTTCTGGTGTATTGAAATACAGGAGCTGCTGGATTTGTGTGTTTTCTTACCCCCTCACCATAGTTTGTCAAATGTTTAAACAACTGAACTTATATTCAAGGTTTGTTTCTCTTCATATGTTTTACTGGTTTACATTTGTCTCAGCAACCTGTTGAATGATTCTTCTGCTTTCAAAACAAAATGACAACAGGATGAATGCACACACTTGAAAATACAATACATGCAATGTTATGCATCATAGTGATGCAACCTCCTTTCAGTTTCATACTGCATGTCAATTGAAATCCTTACTGAAATGCACACCTTCTCAAGATTGCGCTTGACTGGCGTGTCAGGCACTCAATTACAGCTGTATTATCAAGACAATGTGTTCGTTTTGTAAAATATAGTTCCGGTCTGGTGTGGCACCCCAACTAACGCACAACGTTGCCACAACGTTTCGTGTTAGCAGGGACTGTCTGCGGCGCGCTGGTGTGTCCCGGGCATTAGAGTAGAGAGACAGTTCAACTGTAAGTATGAACGGCAGAAACGGATATTGCCTTCCCTTTAAGTAGAGCGTCAGGGACAGCCTCCCTGGCTTACGGCCATACTAGCCTGAATACGCCCGATCTTGTCCGATCTCGGAAGTTAAGCAGGCTCGGGCCTGGTCAGTACTTGGATGGGAGACTGCCTTGGAATACCAGGTGCTGTAAGCTTTTGCATCTTTTACACACCAGAGGGCGACAAATCACGAGTTTTAACTTTGGATACACGCAATTTCATCATTATTTCAGATTTGACTTCCCCAAATACACAGGCATACAATAGATCTTGTTCTCCAACGTAAACGGTCCCTAGTAACTAGGATACATTCGTCAATAAATTGAGCATCATGGCTAGAAGTGACTAAATGTTGCCTAATCTTTCTCATCAAGAAATGACACAATTACAGCAACAAAAAAGGAACTCCACCGGACAAAGTTCAGTGCTCACAAGGAGCATCATTCAACACACACGGTTCCATTCCCATTCATGCAAACCACGAAAGTGTAAAACTTGGGTACGTACTTGAGAGTAAAGATAACATTCAATCTCATTCAAGGCACGCATGTGAATGCAACGGGATGAAATTACTGAAATGATGCCTGCCCTCGAACTGTGATGATGGACTACCCGACTCGCCAATAATATTGGGATCTGGTGTATTGAAATACAGGAGCTGCTGGATTTGTGTGTTTTCTTACCCCCTCACCATAGTTTGTCAAATGTTTAAACAACTGAACTTATATTCAAGGTTTGTTTCTCTTCATATGTTTTACTGGTTTACATTTGTCTCAGCAACCTGTTGAATGATTGTTCTGCTTTCAAAACAAAATGACAACAGGATGAATGCACACACTTGAAAATACAATACATGCAATGTTATGCATCATAGTGATGCAACCTCCTTTCAGTTTCATACTGCATGTCAATTGAAATCCTTACTGAAATGCACACCTTCTCAAGATTGCGCTTGACTGGCGTGTCAGGCATTCAATTACAGCTGTTTTATCAAGACAAATGTGTTCGTTTTGTAAAATATAGTTCCGGTCTGGTGTGGCACCCCAGCTAACGCACAACGTTGCCACAACGTGGCATGTTAGCAGGGACTGTCTGCGGCGCGCTGGTGTGTCCCGGGCTTTAGAGTGGAGAGACAGTTCAACTGTAAGTATGAACGGCAGAAACGGATATTGCCTTCCCTTTGAGTAGAGTGTCAGGGACAGCCTCCCTGGCTTACGGCCATACTAGCCTGAATACGCCCGATCTCGTCCGATCTCGGAAGCTAAGCAGGCTCGGGCCTGGTCAGTACTTGGATGGGAGACTGCCTGGGAATACCAGGTGCTGTAAGCTTTTGCATCTTTTACACACCAGAGGGCGACAAATCACGAGTTTTAACTTTGGATACACGCAATTTCATCATTATTTCAGATTTGACTTCCCCAAATACACAGGCATACAATAGATCTTGTTCTCCAACGTAAACGGTCCCTAGTAACTAGGGTACATTCGTAAATAAATTGAGCATCATGGCTAGAATTGACTAAATGTTGCCTAATCTTTCTCATCGAGAAATGACACAATTACAGCAACACAAAAAGGAACTCCACCGGACAAAGATCAGTGCTCACAAGGAGCCTCATTCAACACACACGGTTCCATTCCCATTCATGCAAAGCACGAAAGTGTAAAACTTGGGAACATACTTGATAGCAAAGATCACATTCAATCTCATTCAAGGCACGGATGTGAATGCAACGGGGTGAAATTACTGAAATGATGCCTGCCCTCGAACTGTGACGATGGACTACCCGACTCGCCAATAATATTGGGTTCTGGTGTATTGAAATACAGGAGCTGCTGGATTTGTGTGTTTTCTTACCCCCTCACCATAGTTTGTCAAATGTTTAAACAACTGAACTTATATTCAAGGTTTGTTTCTCTTCATATGTTTTACTGGTTTACATTTGTCTCAGCAACCTGTTGAATGATTCTTCTGCTTTCAAAACAAAATGACAACAGGATGAATGCACACACTTGAAAATACAATACATGCAATGTTATGCATCATAGTGATGCAACCTCCTTTCAGTTTCATACTGCATGTCAATTGAAATCCTTACTGAAATGCACACCTTCTCAAGATTGCGCTTGACTGGCGTGTCAGGCACTCAATTACAGCTGTTTTATCAAGAGAATGTGTTCGTTTTGTAATATATAGTTCCGGTCTGGTGTGGCACCCCAGCTAACGCACAACGTTGCCACAATGTTGCCACAACGTGGCGTGTTAGCAGGGACTGTCTGCGGCGCGCTGGTGTGTCCCGGGCTTTAGAGTAGAGAGACAGTTCAACTGTAAGTATGAACGGCAGAAACGGATATTGCCTTCCCTTTAAGTAGAGCGTCAGGGACAGCCTTCCTGGCTTACGGCCATACTAGCCTGAATACGCCCGATCTCGTCCGATCTCGGAAGTCAAGCAGGCTCGTTCCTGGTCAGTACTTGGATGGGAGACCGCCTAGGAATACCTGGTGCTGAAAGCTTTTGCATCTTTTACACACCAGAGGGCGACAAATCACGAGTTTTAACTTTGGATACACGCAATTTCATCATTATTTCAGATTTGACTTCCCCAAATACATAGGCATACAATAGATCTTGTTCTCCAACGTAAACGGTCCCTAGTAACTAGGGTACATTCGTAAGTAAATTGAGCATCATGGCTAGAAGTGACTAAATGTTGCCTAATCTTTCTCATCGAGAAATGACACAATTACAGCAACACAAAAAAGAACTCCACCGGACAAAGTTCAGTGCTCACAAGGAGCCTCATTCAACACACACGGTTCCATTCCCATTCATGCAATGCACGAAAGTGTAAAACTTGGGAACATACTTGAGAGCAAAGATCACATTCAATCTCATTCAAGGCACGGATGTGAATGCAACGGGATGAAATTACTGAAATGATGCCTGCCCTCGAACTGTGAAGATGGACTACCCGACTCGCCAATAATATTGGGTTCTGGTGTATTGAAATACAGGAGCTGCTGGATTTGTGTGTTTTCTAACCCCCTCACCATAGTTTGTCAAATGTTTAAACAACTGAACTTATATTCAAGGTTTGTTTCTCTTCATATGTTTTACTGGTTTACATTTGTCTCAGCAACCTGTTGAATGATTCTTCTGCTTTCAAAACAAAATGACAACAGGATGAATGCACACACTTGAAAATACAATACATGCAATGTTATGCATCATAGTGATGCAACCTCCTTTCAGTTTCATACTGCATGTCAATTGAAATCCTTACTGAAATGCACACCTTCTCAAGATTGCGCTTGACTGGCGTGTCAGGCACTCAATTACAGCTGTTTTATCAAGACAATGTGTTCGTTTTGTAATATATAGTTCCGGTCTGGTGTGGCACCCCAGCTAACGCACAACGTTGCCACAACGTGGCGTGTTAGCAGGGACTGTCTGCGGCGCGCTGGTGTGTCCCGGACTTTAGAGTAGAGAGACAGTTCAACTGCAAGTATGAGCAGCAGAAACGGATATTGCCTTCCCTTTAAGTAGAGCGTCACGGACAGCCTCCCTGGCTTACGGCCATACTAGCCTGAATACGCCCGATATCGTCCGATCTCGGAAGCTAAGCAGGCTCGGGCCTGGTCAGTACTTGGATGGGAGACCGCCTGGGAATACCAGGTGCTGTAAGCTTTTGCATCTTTTACACACCAGAGGGCGACAAATCACGAGTTTTAACTTTGGATACACGCAATTTCATCATTATTTCAGATTTGACTTCCCCAAATACACAGGCATAAAATAGATCTTGTTCTCCAACGTAAACGGTCCCTAGTAACTAGGGTACATTCGTAAATAAATTGAGCATCATGGCTAGAAGTGACTAAATGTTGCCTAATCTTTCTCATCGAGAAATGACACAATTACAGCAACACAAAAAGGAACTCCACCGGACAAAGTTCAGTGCTCACAAGGAGCCTCATTCAACACACACGGTTCCATTCCCATTCATGCAAAGCACGAAAGTGTAAAACTTGGGAACATACTTGAGAGCAAAGATCACATTCAATCTCATTCAAGGCACGGATGTGAATGCAACGGGATGAAATTACTGAAATGATGCCTGCCCTCGAACTGTGATGATGGACTACCCGACTCGCCAATAATATTGGGTTCTGGTGTATTGAAATACAGGAGCTGCTGGATTTGTGTGTTTTCTTACCCCTCACCATAGTTTGTCAAATGTTTAAACAACTGAACTTATATTCAAGGTTTGTTTCTCTTCATATGTTTTACTGGTTTACATTTGTCTCAGCAACCTGTTGAATGATTCTTCTGCTTTCAAAGCAAAATGACAACAGGATGAATGCACACACTTGAAAATACAATACATGCAATGTTATGCATCATAGTGATGCAACCTCCTTTCAGTTTCATACTGCATGTCAATTGAAATCCTTACTGAAATGCACACCTTCTCAAGATTGCGCTTGACTGGCGTGTCAGGCACTCAATTACAGCTGTTTTATCAAGAGAATGTGTTCGTTTTGTAATATATAGTTCCGGTCTGGTGTGGCACCCCAGCTAACGCACAACGTTGCCACAATGTTGCCACAACGTGGCGTGTTAGCAGGGACTGTCTGCGGCGTGCTGGTGTGTCCCGGGCTTTAGAGTAGAGAGACAGTTCAACTGTAAGTATGAACGGCAGAAACGGATATTGCCTTCCCTTTAAGTAGAGCGTCAGGGACAGCCTTCCTGGCTTACGGCCATACTAGCCTGAATACGCCCGATCTCGTCCGATCTCGGAAGCTAAGCAGGCTCGTTCCTGGTCAGTACTTGGATGGGAGACCGCCTGGGAATACCAGGTGCTGTAAGCTTTTGCATCTTTTACACACCAGAGGGCGACAAATCACGAGTTTTAACTTTGGATACACGCAATTTCATCATTATTTCAGATTTGACTTCCCCAAATACACAGGCATACAATAGATCTTGTTCTCCAACGTAAACGGTCCCTAGTAACTAGGGTACATTCGTAAATAAATTGAGCATCATGGCTAGAAGTGACTAAATGTTGCCTAATCTTTCTCATCGAGAAATGACACAATTACAGCAACACAAAAAGGAACTCCACCGGACAAAGTTCAGTGCTCACAAGGAGCCTCATTCAACACACACGGTTCCATTCCCATTCATGCAAAGCACGAAAGTGTAAAACTTGGGAACATACTTGAGAGCAAAGATCACATTCAATCTCATTCAAGGCACGGATGTGAATGCAACGGGATGAAATTACTGAAATGATGCCTGCCCTCGAACTGTGATGATGGACTACCCGACTCGCCAATAATATTGGGTTCTGGTGTATTGAAATACAGGAGCTGCTGGATTTGTGTGTTTTCTTACCCCCTCACCATAGTTTGTCAAATGTTTAAACAACTGAACTTATATTCAAGGTTTGTTTCTCTTCATATGTTTTACTGGTTTACATTTGTCTCAGCAACCTGTTGAATGATTCTTCTGCTTTCAAAACAAAATGACAACAGGATGAATGCACACACTTGAAAATACAATACATGCAATGTTATGCATCATAGTGATGCAACCTCCTTTCAGTTTCATACTGCATGTCAATTGAAATCCTTACTGAAATGCACACCTTCTCAAGATTGCGCTTGACTGGCGTGTCAGGCACTCAATTACAGCTGTTTTATCAAGACAATGTGTTCGTTTTGTAATATATAGTTCCGGTCTGGTGTGGCACCCCAGCTAACGCACAACGTTGCCACAACGCTGCCACAACGTGGCGTGTTAGCAGGGACTGTCTGCGGCGCGCAGGTGTGTCCCGGGCTTTAGAGTAGAGAGACAGTTCAACTGTAAGTATGAACGGCAGAAACGGATATTGCCTTCCCTTTAAGTAGAGCGTCAGGGACAGCCTCCCTGGCTTACGGCCATACTAGCCTGAATACGCCCAATCTCGTCCGATCTCGGAAGCTAAGCAGGCTCGGGCCTGGTCAGTACTTGGATGGGAGACCGCCTGGGAATACCAGGTGCTGTAAGCTTTTGCATCTTTTACACACCAGAGGGCGACAAATCACGAGTTTTAACTTTGGATACACGCAATTTCATCATTATTTCAGATTTGACTTCCCCAAATACACAGGCATACAATAGATCTTGTTCTCCAATGTAAACGGTCCCTAGTAACTAGGGTACATTCGTAAATAAATTGAGCATCATGGCTAGAAGTGACTAAATGTTGCCTAATCTTTCTCATCGAGAAATGACACAATTACAGCAACACAAAAAGGAACTCCACCGGACGAAGTTCAGTGCTCACAAGGAGCCTAATTCAACACACACGGTTCCATTCCCATTCATGCAAAGCACGAAAGTGTAAAACTTGGGAACATACTTGAGAGCAAAGATCACATTCAATCTCATTCAAGGCACGGATGTGAATGCAACGGGATGAAATTACTGAAATGATGCCTGCCCTCGAACTGTGATGATGGACTACCCGACTCGCCAATAATATTGGGTTCTGGTGTATTGAAATACAGGAGCTGCTGGATTTGTGTGTTTTCTTACCCCCTCACCATAGTTTGTCAAATGTTTAAACAACTGAACTTATATTCAAGGTTTGTTTCTCTTCATATGTTTTACTGGTTTACATTTGTCTCAGCAACCTGTTGAATGATTCTTCTGCTTTCAAAACAAAATGACAACAGGATGAATGCACACACTTGTAAATACAATACATGCAATGTTATGCATCATAGTGATGCAACCTCCTTTCAGTTTCATACTGCATGTCAATTGAAATCCTTACTGAAATGCACACCTTCTCAAGATTGCGCTTGACTGGCGTGTCAGGCACTCAATTACAGCTGTTTTACCAAGACAATGTGTTCGTTTTGTAATATATAGTTCCGGTCTGGTGTGGCACCCCAGCTAACGCACAACGTTGCCACAATGTTGCCACAACGTGGCGTGTTAGCAGGGACTGTCTGCGGCGCGCTGGTGTGTCCCGGGCTTTAGAGTAGAGAGACAGTTCAACTGTAAGTATGAACGGCAGAAACGGATATTGCCTTCCCTTTAAGTAGAGCGTCAGGGACAGCATTCCTGGCTTACGGCCATACTAGCCTGAATACGCCCGATCTCGTCCGATCTCGGAAGCTAAGCAGGCTCGGGCCTGGTCAGTACTTGGATGGGAGACCGCCTGGGAATACCAGGTGCTGTAAGCTTTTGCATCTTTTACACACCAGAGGGCGACATATCACGAGTTTTAACTTTGGATACACGCAATTTCATCATTATTTCAGATTTGACTTCCCCAAATACACAGGCATACAATAGATCTTGTTCTCCAATGTAAACGGTCCCTAGTAACTAGGGTACATTCATAAATAAATTGAGCATCATGGCTAGAAGTGACTAAATGTTGCCTAATCTTTCTCATCGAGAAATGACACAATCACAGCAACACAAAAAGGAACTCCACCGGACAAAGTTCAGTGCTCACAAGGAGCCTCATTCAACACACACGGTTCCATTCCCATTCATGCAAAGCACGAAAGTGTAAAACTTGGGAACATACTTGAGAGCAAAGATCACATTCAATCTCATTCAAGGCACGGATGTGAATGCAACAAGATGAAATTACTGAAATGATGCCTGCCCTCGAACTGTGATGATGGACTACCCGACTCGCCAATAATATTGGGTTCTGGTGTATTGAAATACAGGAGCTGCTGGATTTGTGTGTTTTCTTACCCCCTCACCATAGTTTGTCAAATGTTTAAACAACTGAACTTATATTCAAGGTTTGTTTCTCTTCATATGTTTTACTGGTTTACATTTGTCTCAGCAACCTGTTGAATGATTCTTCTGCTTTCAAAACAAAATGACAACAGGATGAATGCACACACTTGAAAATACAATACATGCAATGTTATGCATCATAGTGATGCAACCTCCTTTCAGTTTCATACTGCATGTCAATTGAAATCCTTACTGAAATGCACACCTTCTCAAGATTGCACTTGACTGGCGTGTCAGGCACTCAATTACAGCTGTATTATCAAGACAATGTGTTCGTTTTGTAAAATATAGTTCCGGTCTGGTGTGGCACCCCAGCTAACGCACAACGTTGCCACAACGTTTCGTGTTAGCAGGGACTGTCTGCGGCGCGCTGGTGTGTCCCGGACTTTAGAGTAGAGAGACAGTTCAACTGTAAGTATGAACGGCAGAAACGGATATTGCCTTCCCTTTAAGTAGAGCGTCAGGGACAGCCTACCTGGCTTACGGCCATACTAGCCTGAATACGCCCGATCTCGTCCGATCTCGGAAGCTAAGCAGGCTCGGGCCTGGTCAGTACTTGGATGGGAGACCGCCTGGGAATACCAGGTGCTGTAAGCTTTTGCATCTTTTACACACCAGAGGGCGACAAATCACGAGTTTTAACTTTGGATACACGCAATTTCATCATTATTTCAGATTTGACTTCCCCAAATACACAGGCATACAATAGATCTTGTTCTCCAACGTAAACGGTCCCTAGTAACTAGGGTACATTCATAAATAAATTGAGCATCATGGCTAGAAGTGACTAAATGTTGCCTAATCTTTCTCATCGAGAAATGACACAATTACAGCAACACAAAAAGGAACTCCACCGGACAAAGTTCAGTGCTCACAAGGAGCCTCATTCAACACACACGGTTCCATTCCCATTCATGCAAAGCACGAAAGTGTAAAACTTGGGAACATACTTGAGAGCAAAGATCACATTCAATCTCATTCAAGGCACGGATGTGAATGCAACGGGATGAAATTACTGAAATGATGCCTGCCCTCGAACTGTGATGATGGACTACCCGACTCGCCAATAATATTGGGTTCTGGTGTATTGAAATACAGGAGCTGCTGGATTTGTGTGTTTTCTTACCCCCTCACCATAGTTTGTCAAATGTTTAAACAACTGAACTTATATTCAAGGTTTGTTTCTCTTCATATGTTTTACTGGTTTACATTTGTCTCAGCAACCTGTTGAATGATTCTTCTGCTTTCAAAACAAAATGACAACAGGATGAATGCACACACTTGAAAATACAATACATGCAATGTTATGCATCATAGTGATGCAACCTCCTTTCAGTTTCATACTGCATGTCAATTGAAATCCTTACTGAAATGCACACCTTCTCAAGATTGCGCTTGACTGGCGTGTCAGGCACTCAATTACAGCTGTTTTATCAAGACAATGTGTTAGTTTTGTAAAATATAGTTCCGGTCTGGTTTGGCACCCCAGCTAACGCACAACGTTGCCACAACGTTTCGTGTTAGCAGGGACTGTCTGCGGCGCGCTGGTGTGTCCCGGACTTTAGAGTAGAGAGACAGTTCAACTGTAAGTATGAACGGCAGAAACGGATATTGCCTTCCCTTTAAGTAGAGCGTCAGGGACAGCCTCACTGGCTTACGGCCATACTAGCCTGAATACGCCCGATCTCGTCAGATCTCGGAAGCTAAGCAGGCTCGGGCCTGGTCAGTACTTGGATGGGAGACCGCCTGGGAATACCAGGTGCTGTTAGCTTTTGCATCTTTTACACACCAGAGGGCGACAAATCACGAGTTTTAACTTTGGATACACACAATTTCATCATTATTTCAGATTTGACTTCCCCAAATACACAGGCATACAATAGATCTTGTTCTCCAACGTAAACTGTCCCTAGTAACTAGGGTATATTCGTAAATAAATTGAGCATCATGGCTAGAAGTGACTAAATGTTGCCTAATCTTTCTCATCGAGAAATGACACAATTACAGCAACACAAAAAGGAACTCCACCGGACAAAGTTCAGTGCTCACAAGGAGCCTCATTCAACACACACGGTTCCATTCCCATTCATGCAAAGCACGAAAGTGTAAAACTTGGGAACATACTTGAGAGCAAAGATCACATTCAATCTCATTCAAGGCACGGATGTGAATGCAACGGGATGAAATTACTGAAATGATGCCTGCCCTCGAACTGTGATGATGGACTCCCCGACTCGCCAATAATATTGGGTTCTGGTGTATTGAAATACAGGAGCTGCTGGATTTGTGTGTTTTCTTACCCCCTCACCATAGTTTGTCAAATGTTTAAACAACTGAACTTATATTCAAGGTTTGTTTCTCTTCATATGTTTTACTGGTTTACATTTGTCTCAGCAACCTGTTGAATGATTCTTCTGCTTTCAAAACAAAATGACAACAGGATGAATGCACACACTTGAAAATACAATACATGCAATGTTATGCATCATAGTGATGCAACCTCCTTTCAGTTTCATACTGCATGTCAATTGAAATCCTTACTGAAATGCACACCTTCTCAAGATTGCGCTTGACTGGTGTGTCAGGCACTCAATTACAGCTGTTTTATCAAAACAATGTGTTCGTTTTGTAATATATACTTCCGGTCTGGTGTGGCACCCCAGCTAACGCACAACGTTGCCACAATGTTGCCACAACGTGGCGTGTTAGCAGGGACTGTCTGCGGCGCGCTGGTGTGTCCCGGGCTTTAGAGTAGAGAGACAGTTCAACTGTAAGTATGAACGGCAGAAACGGATATTGCCTTCCCTTTAAGTAGAGCGTCAGGGACAGCCTCCCTGGCTTACGGCCATACTAGCCTGAATACGCTCGATCTCGTCCGATCTCGGAAGCTAAGCAGGCTCGGGCCTGGTCAGTACTTGAATGGGAGACCGCCTGGGAATACCAGGTGCTGTAAGCTTTTGCATCTTTTACACACCAGAGGGCGACAAATCACGAGTTTTAACTTTGGATACACGCAATTTCATCATTATTTCAGATTTGACTTCCCCAAATACACAGGCATACAATAGATCTTGTTCTCCAACGTAAACGGTCCCTAGTAACTAGGGTACATTCATAAATAAATTGAGCATCATGGCTAGAAGTGACTAAATGTTGCCTAATCTTTCTCATCGAGAAATGACACAATTACAGCAACACAAAAAGGAACTCCACCGGACAAAGTTCAGTGCTCACAAGGAGCCTCATTCAACACACACGGTTCCATTCCCATTCATGCAAAGCACGAAAGTGTAAAACTTGGGAACATACTTGAGAGCAAAGATCACATTCAATCTCATTCAAGGCACGGATGTGAATGCAACGGGATGAAATTACTGAAATGATGCCTGCCCTCGAACTGTGATGATGGACTACCTGATTCGCCAATAATATTGGGTTCTGGTGTATTGAAATACAGGAGCTGCTGGATTTGTGTGTTTTCTTACCCCCTCACCATAGTTTGTCAAATGTTTAAACAACTGAACTTATATTCAAGGTTTGTTTCTCTTCATATGTTTTACTGGTTTACATTTGTCTCAGCAACCTGTTGAATGATTCTTCTGCTTTCAAAACAAAATGACAACAGGATGAATGCACACACTTGAAAATACAATACATGCAATGTTATGCATCATAGTGATGCAACCTCCTTTCAGTTTCATACTGCATGTCAATTGAAATCCTTACTGAAATGCACACCTTCTCAAGATTGCGCTTGACTGGCGTGTCAGGCACTCAATTACAGCTGTTTTATCAAGACAATGTGTTCGTTTTGTAAAATATAGTTCCGGTCTGGTGTGGCACCCCAGCTAACGCACAACGTTGCCACAACGTGGCGTGTTAGCAGGGACTGTCTGCGGCGCGCTGGTGTGTCCCGGGCTTTAGAGTAGAGAGACAGTTCAACTGTAAGTATGAATGGCAGAAACGGATATTGCCTTCCCTTTAAATAGAGCGTCAGGGACAGCCTCCCTGGCTTACGGCCATACTAGCCTGAATACGCCCGATCTCGTCCGATCTCGGAAGCCAAGCAGGCTCGGGCCTGGTCAGTACTTGGATGGGAGACCGCCTGGGAATACCAGGTGCTGTAAGCTTTTGCACCTTTTACACACCAGAGGGCGACAAATCACGAGTTTTAACTTTGGATACACACAATTTCATCATTATTTCAGATTTTACTTCCCCAAATACACAGGCATACAATAGATCTTGTTCTCCAACGTAAACGGTCCCTAGTAACTAGGGTACATTCGTAAATAAATTGAGCATCATGGCTAGAAGTGACTAAATGTTGCCTAATCTTTCTCATCAAGAAATGACACAATTACAGCAACACAAAAAGGAACTCCACCGGACAAAGTTCAGTGCTCACAAGGAGCCTCATTCAACACACACGGTTCCATTCCCATTCATGCAAAGCACGAAAGTGTAAAACTTGGGAACGTACTTGAGAGCAAAGATCACATTCAATCTCATTCAAGGCACGGATGTGAATGCAACGGGATGAAATTACTGAAATGATGCCTGCCCTCGAACTGTGATGATGGACTACCCGACTCGCCAATAATATTGGGTTCTGGTGTATTGAAATACAGGAGCTGCTGGATTTGTGTGTTTTCTTACCCCCTCACCATAGTTTGTCAAATGTTTAAACAACTGAACTTATATTCAAGGTTTGTTTCTCTTCATATGTTTTACTGGTTTACATTTGTCTCAGCAACCTGTTGAATGATTCATCTGCTTTCAAAACAAAATGACAACAGGATGAATGCACACACTTGAAAATACACTACATGCAATGTTATGCATCATAGTGATGCAACCTCCTTTCAGTTTCATACTGCATGTCAATTGAAATCCTTACTGAAATGCACACCTTCTCAAGATTGCGCTTGACTGGCGTGACAGGCACTCAATTACAGCTGTTTTATCAAGACAATGTGTTCGTTTTGTAAAATATAGTTCCGGTCTGGTGTGGCACCCCAGCTAACGCACAACGTTGCCACAACGTGGCGTGTTAGCAGGGACAGTCTGCGGCGCGCTGGTGTGTCCCGGGCTTTAGAGTAGAGAGACAGTTCAACTGTAAGTATGAACGGCAGAAACGGATATTGCCTTCCCTTTAAGTAGAGCGTCAGGAACAGCCTCCCTGGCTTATGGCCATTCTAGCCTGAATACGCCCGATCTCGTCCGATCTCGGAAGCCAAGCAGGCTCGGGCCTGGTCAGCACTTGGATGGGAGACTGCCTGGGAATACCAGGTGCTGTAAGCTTTTGCACCTTTTACACACCAGAGGGCGACAAATCACGAGTTTTAACTTTGGATACACACAATTTCATCATTATTTCAGATTTGACTTCCCCAAATACACAGGCATACAATAGATCTTGTTCTCCAACGTAAACGGTCCCTAGTAACTAGGGTACATTCGTAACTAAATTGAGCATCATGGCTAGAAGTGACTAAATGTTGCCTAATCTTTCTCATCAAGAAATGACACAATTACAGCAACACAAAAAGGAACTCCACCGGACAAAGTTCAGTGCTCACAAGGAGCCTCATTCAACACACACGGTTCCATTCCCATTCATGCAAAGCAAGAAAGTGTAAAACTTGGGAACATACTTGAGAGCAAAGATCACATTCAATCTCATTCAAGGCACGGATGTGAATGCAACGGGATGAAATTACTGAAATGATGCCTGCCCTCGAACTGTGATGATGGACTACCCGACTCGCCAATCATGTTGGGTTCTGGTGTATTGAAATACAGGAGCTGCTGGATTTGTATGTTTTCTTACCCCCTCACCATAGTTTGTCAAATGTTTAAACAACTGAACTTATATTCAAGGTTTGTTTCTCTTCATATGTTTTACTGGTTTACATTTGTCTCAGCAACCTGTTGAATGATTCTTCTGCTTTCAAAACAAAATGACAACAGGATGAATGCACACACTTGAAAATACAATACATGCAATGTTATGCATCATAGTGATGCAACCTCCTTTCAGTTTCATACTGCATGTCAATTGAAATCCTTACTGAAATGCACACCTTGTCAAGATTGCGCTTGACTCGCGTGTCAGGCACTCAATTACAGCTGTTTTATCAAGACAATGTGTTCGTTTTGTAATATATAGTTCCGGTCTGGTGTGGCACCCCAGCTAACGCACAACGTTGCCACAATGTTGCCACAACGTGGCGTGTTAGCAGGGACTGTCTGCGGCGCGCTGGTGTGTCCCGGGCTTTAGAGTAGAGAGACAGTTCAACTGTAAGTATGAACGGCAGAAACGGATATTGCCTTCCCTTTAAGTAGAGCGTCAGGGAGAGCCTCCCTGGCTTACGGCCATACTAGCCTGAATACGCCCGATCTCGTCCGATCTCGGAAGCTAAGCAGGCTCGGGCCTGGTCAGTACTTGGATGGGAGACCGCCTGGGAATACCAGGTGCTGTAAGCTTTTGCATCTTTTACACACCAGAGGGCGACAAATCACGAGTTTTAACTTTGGATACACGCAATTTCATCATTATTTCAGATTTGACTTCCCCAAATACACAGGCATACAATAGATCTTGTTCTCCAACGTAAACGGTCCCTAGTAACTAGGGTACATTCGTAAATAAATTGAGCATCATGGCTAGAAGTGACTAAATGTTGCCTAATCTTTCTCATCGAGAAATGACACAATTACAGCAACACAAAAAGGAACTCCACCGGACAAAGTTCAGTGCTCACAAGGAGCCTCATTCAACACATACGGTTCCATTCCCATTCATGCAAAGCACGAAAGTGTAAAACTTGGGAACATACTTGAGAGCAAAGATCACATTCAATCTCATTCAAGGCACGGATGTGAATGCAACGGGATGAAATTACTGAAATGATGCCTGCCCTCGAACTGTGATGATGGACTACCCGACTCGCCAATAATATTGGGTTCTGGTGTATTGAAATACAGGAGCTGCTGGATTTGTGTGTTTTCTTACCCCCTCACCATAGTTTGTCAAATGTTTAAACAACTGAACTTATATTCAAGGTTTGTTTCTCTTCATATGTTTTACTGGTTTACATTTGTCTCAGCAACCTGTTGAATGATTCTTCTGCTTTCAAAACAAAATGACAACAGGATGAATGCAAACACTTGAAAATACAATACATGCAATGTTATGCATCATAGTGATGCAACCTCCTTTCAGTTTCATACTGCATGTCAATTGAAATCCTTACTGAAATGCACACCTTCTCAAGATTGCGCTTGACTGGCGTGTCAGGCACTCAATTACAGCTGTTTTATCAAGACAATGTGTTCGTTTTGTAATATATAGTTCCGGTCTGGTGTGGCACCCCAGCTAACGCACAACGTTGCCACAATGTTGCCACAACGTGGCGTGTTAGCAGGGACTGTCTGCGGCGCGCTGGTGTGTCCCGGGCTTTAGAGTAGAGAGACAGTTCAACTGTAAGTATGAACGGCAGAAACGGATATTGCCTTCCCTTTAAGTAGAGCGTCAGGGACAGCCTCCCTGGCTTACGGCCATACTAGCCTGAATACGCCCAATCTCGTCCGATCTCGGAAGCTAAGCAGGCTCGGGCCTGGTCAGTATTTGGATGGGAGACCGCCTGGGAATACCAGGTGCTGTAAGCTTTTGCATCTTTTACACACCAAAGGGCGACAAATCACAAGTTTTAACTTTGGATACACGCAATTTCATCATTATTTCAGATTTGACTTCCCCAAATACACAGGCATACAATAGATCTTGTTCTCCAACGTAAACGGTCCCTAGTAACTAGTGTACATTTGTAAATAAATTGAGCATCATGGCTAGAAGTGACTAAATGTTGCCTAATCTTTCTCATCGAGAAATGACACAATTACAGCAACACAAAAAGGAACTCCACCGGACAAAGTTCAGTGCTCACAAGGAGCCTCATTCAACACACACGGTTCCATTCCCATTCATGCAAAGCACGAAAGTGTAAAACTTGGGAACATACTTGAGAGCAAAGATCACATTGAATCTCATTCAAGGCACGGATGTGAATGCAACGGGATGAAATTACTGAAATGATGCCTGCCCTCGAACTGTGATGATGGACTACCCGACTCGCCAATAATATTGGGTTCTGGTGTATTGAAATACAGGAGCTGCTGGATTTGTGTGTTTTCTTACCCCCTCACCATAGTTTGTCAAATGTTTAAACAACTGAACTTATATTCAAGGTTTGTTTCTCTTCATATGTTTTACTGGTTTACATTTGTCTCAGCAACCTGTTGAATGATTCTTCTGCTTTCAAAACAAAATGACAACAGGATGAATGCACACACTTGAAAATACAATACATGCAATGTTATGCATCATAGTGATGCAACCTCCTTTCAGTTTCATACTGCATGTCAATTGAAATCCTTACTGAAATGCACACCTTCTCAAGATTGCGCTTGACTGGCGTGTCAGGCACTCAATTACAGCTGTTTTATCAAGACAATGTGTTCGTTTTGTAATATATAGTTCCGGTCTGGTGTGGCACCCCAGCTAACGCACAACGTTGCCACAATGTTGCCACAACGTTTCGTGTTAGCAGGGACTGTCTGCGGCGCGCTGGTGTGTCCCGGGCTTTAGAGTAGAGAGACAGTTCAACTGTAAGTATGAACGGCAGAAACGGATATTGCCTTCCCTTTAAGTAGAGCGTCAGGGACAGCCTCCCTGGCTTACGGCCATACTAGCCTGAATACGCCCGATCTCGTCCGATCTCGGAAGCTAAGCAGGCTCGGGCCTGGTCAGTACTTGGATGGGAGACTGCCTGGGAATACCAGGTGCTGTAAGCTTTTGCATCTTTTACACACCAGAGGGCGACAAATCACGAGTTTTAACTTTGGATACACGCAATTTCATCATTATTTCAGATTTGACTTCCCCAAATACACAGGCATACAATAGATCTTGTTCTCCAACGTAAACGGTCCCTAGTAACTAGGGTACATTCGTAAATAAATTGAGCATCATGGCTAGAAGTGACTAAATGTTGCCTAATCTTTCTCATCGAGAAATGACACAATTACAGCAACACAAAAAGGAACTCCACCGGACAAAGTTCAGTGCTCACAAGGAGCCTCATTCAACACACACGGTTCCATTCCCATTCATGCAAAGCACGAAAGTGTAAAACTTGGGAACATACTTGAGAGCAAAGATCACATTCAATCTCATTCAAGGCACGGATGTGAATGCAACGGGATGAAATTACTGAAATGATGCCTGCCCTCGAACTGTGATGATGGACTACCCGACTCGCCAATAATATTGGGTTCTGGTGTATTGAAATACAGGAGCTGCTGGATTTGTGTGTTTTCTTACCCCCTCACCATAGTTTGTCAAATGTTTAAACAACTGAACTTATATTCAAGGTTTGTTTCTCTTCATATGTTTTACTGGTTTACATTTGTCTCAGCAACCTGTTGAATGATTCTTCTGCTTTCAAAACAAAATGACAACAGGATGAATGCACACACTTGAAAATACAAAACATGCAATGTTATGCATCATAGTGATGCAACCTCCTTTCAGTTTCATACTGCATGTCAATTGAAATCCTTACTGAAATGCACACCTTCTCAAGATTGCGCTTGACTGGCGTGTCAGGCACTCAATTACAGCTGTTTTATCAAGACAAATGTGTTCGTTTTGTAAAATATAGTTCCGGTCTGGTGTGGCACCCCAGCTAACGCACAACGTTGCCACAACGTGGCATATTAGCAGGGACTGTCTGCGGCGCGCTGGTGTGTCCCGGGCTTTAGAGTAGAGAGACAGTTCAACTGTAAGTATGAACGGCAGAAACGGATATTGCCATCCCTTTAAGTAGAGCGTCAGGGACAGCCTCCCTGGCTTACGGCCATACTAGCCTGAATACGCCCGATCTCGTCCGATCTCGGAAGCTAAGCAGGCTCGGGCCTGGTCAGTACTTGGATGGGAGACCGCCTGGGAATACCAGGTGCTGTAAGCTTTTGCATCTTTTACACACCAGAGCGCGACAAATCACGAGTTTTAACTTTGGATACACGCAATTTCATCATTATTTCAGATTTGACTTCCCCAAATACACAGGCATACAATAGATCTTGTTCTCCAACGTAAACGGTCCCTAGTAACTAGGGTACATTCGTAAATAAATTGAGCATCATGGCTAGAAGTGACTAAATGTTGCCTAATCTTTCTCATCGAGAAATGACACAATTACAGCAACACAAAAAGGAACTCCACCGGACAAAGATCAGTGCTCACAAGGAGCCTCATTCAACACACACGGTTCCATTCCCATTCATGCAAAGCACGAAAGTGTAAAACTTGGGAACATACTTGAGAGCAAAGATCACATTCAATCTCATTCAAGGCACGGATGTGAATGCAACGGGGTGAAATTACTGAAATGATGCCTGCCCTCGAACTGTGAAGATGGACTACCCGACTCGCCAATAATATTGGGTTCTGGTGTATTGAAATACAGGAGCTGCTGGATTTGTGTGTTTTCTTACCCCCTCACCATAGTTTGTCAAATGTTTAAACAACTGAACTTATATTCAAGGTTTGTTTCTCTTCATATGTTTTACTGGTTTACATTTGTCTCAGCAACCTGTTGAATGATTCTTCTGCTTTCAAAACAAAATGACAACAGGATGAATGCACACACTTGAAAATATAATACATGCAATGTTATGCATCATAGTGATGCAACCTCCTTTCAGTTTCATACTGCATGTCAATTGAAATCCTTACTGAAATGCACACCTTCTCAAGATTGCGCTTGACTGGCGTGTCAGGCACTCAATTACAGCTGTTTTATCAAGACAAATGTGTTCGTTTTGTAAAATATAGTTCCGGTCTGGTGTGGCACCCCAGCTAACGCACAACGTTGCCACAACGTTTCGTGTTAGCAGGGACTGTCTGCGGCGCGCTGGTGTGTCCCGGACTTTAGAGTAGAGAGACAGTTCAACTGCAAGCATGAGCGGCAGAAACGGATATTGCCTTCCCTTTAAGAAGAGCGTCAGGGACAGCCTCCCTGGCTTACGGCCATACTAGCCTGAATACGCCCGATCTCGTCCGATCTCGGAAGCTAAGCTGGCTCGGGCCTGGTCAGTACTTGGATGGGAGACCGCCTGGGAATACCAGGTGCTGTAAGCTTTTGCATATTTTACACACCAGAGGGCGACAAATCACGAGTTTTAACTTTGGATACACACAATTTCATCATTATTTCAGGTTTTACTTCCCCAAATACACAGGCATACAATAGATCTTGTTCTCCAACGTAAAAGGTCCCTAGTAACTAGGGTACATTCATAAATAAATTGAGCATCATGGCTAGAAGTGTCTAAATGTTGCCTAATCTTTCTCATCGAGAAATGACACAATTACAGCAACACAAAAAGGAACTCCACCGGACAAAGTTCAGTGCTCACAAGGAGCCTCATTCAACACACACGGTTCCATTCCCATTCATGCAAAGCACGAAAGTGTAAAACTTGGGAACATACTTGAGAGCAAAGATCACATTCAATCTCATTCAAGGCACGGATGTGAATGCAACGGGATGAAATTACTGAAATGATGCCTGCCCTCGAACTGTGATGATGGACTACCCGACTCGCCAATAATATTGGGTTCTGGTGTATTGAAATACAGGAGCTGCTGGATTTGTGTGTTTTCTTACCCCCTCACCATAGTTTGTCAAATGTTTAAACAACTGAACTTATATTCAAGGTTTATTTTTCTTCATATGTTTTACTGGTTTACATTTGTCTCAGCAACCTGTTGAATGATTCTTCTGCTTTCAAAACAAAATGACAACAGGATGAATGCACACACTTGAAAATACAATACATGCAATGTTATGCATCATAGTGATGCAACCTCCTTTCAGTTTCATACTGCATGTCAATTGAAATCCTTACTGAAATGCACACCTTCTCAAGATTGCGCTTGACTGGCGTGTCAGGCACTCAATTACAGCTGTTTTATCAAAACAATGTGTTCGTTTTGTAATATATACTTCCGGTCTGGTGTGGCACCCCAGCTAACGCACAACGTTGCCACAATGTTGCCACAACGTGGCGTGTTAGCAGGGACTGTCTGCGGCGCGCTGGTGTGTCCCGGGCTTTAGAGTAGAGAGACAGTTCAACTGTAAGTATGAACGGCAGAAACGGATATTGCCTTCCCTTTAAGTAGAGCGTCAGGGACAGCCTTCCTGGCTTACGGCCATACTAGCCTGAATACGCTCGATCTCGTCCGATCTCGGAAGCTAAGCAGGCTCGGGCCTGGTCAGTACTTGAATGGGAGACCGCCTGGGAATACCAGGTGCTGTAAGCTTTTGCATCTTTTACACACCAGAGGGCGACAAATCACGAGTTTTAACTTTGGATACACGCAATTTCATCATTATTTCAGATTTGACTTCCCCAAATACACAGGCATACAATAGATCTTGTTCTCCAACGTAAACGGTCCCTAGTAACTAGGGTACATTCATAAATAAATTGAGCATCATGGCTAGAAGTGACTAAATGTTGCCTAATCTTTCTCATCGAGAAATGACACAATTACAGCAACACAAAAAGGAACTCCACCGGACAAAGTTCAGTGCTCACAAGGAGCCTCATTCAACACACACGGTTCCATTCCCATTCATGCAAAGCACGAAAGTGTAAAACTTGGGAACATACTTGAGAGCAAAGATCACATTCAATCTCATTCAAGGCACGGATGTGAATGCAACGGGATGAAATTACTGAAATGATGCCTGCCCTCGAACTGTGATGATGGACTACCTGATTCGCCAATAATATTGGGTTCTGGTGTATTGAAATACAGGAGCTGCTGGATTTGTGTGTTTTCTTACCCCCTCACCATAGTTTGTCAAATGTTTAAACAACTGAACTTATATTCAAGGTTTGTTTCTCTTCATATGTTTTACTGGTTTACATTTGTCTCAGCAACCTGTTGAATGATTCTTCTGCTTTCAAAACAAAATGACAACAGGATGAATGCACACACTTGAAAATACAATACATGCAATGTTATGCATCATAGTGATGCAACCTCCTTTCAGTTTCATACTGCATGTCAATTGAAATCCTTACTGAAATGCACACCTTCTCAAGATTGCGCTTGACTGGCGTGTCAGGCACTCAATTACAGCTGTTTTATCAAGACAATGTGTTCGTTTTGTAAAATATAGTTCCGGTCTGGTGTGGCACCCCAGCTAACGCACAACGTTGCCACAACGTTGCCACAACGTGGCGTGTTAGCAGGGACTGTCTGCGGCGCGCTGGTGTGTCCCGGGCTTTAGAGTAGAGAGACAGTTCAACTGTAAGTATGAACGGCAGAAACGGATATTGCCTTCCCTTTAACTAGAGCGTCAGGGACAGCCTCCCTGGCTTACGGCCATATTAGCCTGAATACGCCCGATCTCGTCCGATCTCGGAAGCCAAGCAGGCTCGGGTCTGGTCAGTACTTGGATGGGAGACCGCCTGGGAATACCAGGTGCTGTAAGCTTCTTCACCTTTTACACACCAGAGGGCGACAAATCACGAGTTTTAACTTTGGATACACA
This sequence comes from Amia ocellicauda, assembly GCF_036373705.1. Taxonomy (NCBI): domain Eukaryota; kingdom Metazoa; phylum Chordata; class Actinopteri; order Amiiformes; family Amiidae; genus Amia; species Amia ocellicauda. Next base: position 311,327 of record NW_027103006.1, read on the forward strand.
CAATTTCATCATTATTTCAGATTTTACTTCCCCAAATACACAGGCATACAATAGATCTTGTTCTCCAACGTAAACGGTCCCTAGTAACTAGGGTACATTCGTAAATAAATTGAGCATCATGGCTAGAAGTGACTAAATGTTGCCTAATCTTTCTCATCGAGAAATGACACAATTACAGCAACACAAAAAGAACTCCACCGGACAAAGTTCAGTGCTCACAAGGAGCCTCATTCAACACACACGGTTCCATTCCCATTCATGCAAAGCACGAAAGTGTAAAACTTGGGAACATACTTGAGAGCAAAGATCACATTCAATCTCATTCAAGGCACGGATGTGAATGCAACGGGATGAAATTACTGAAATGATGCCTGCCCTCGAACTGTGATGATGGACTACCCGACTCGCCAATAATATTGGCTTCTGGTGTATTGAAATACAGGAGCTGCTGGATTTGTGTCATTTCTTACCCCCTCACCATAGTTTGTCAAATGTTTAAACAACTGAACTTATATTGAAGGTTTGTTTCTCTTCATATGTTTTACTGGTTTACATTTGTCTCAGCAACCTGTTGAATGATTCTTCTGCTTTCAAAACAAAATGACAACAGGATGAATGCACACACTTGAAAATACAATACATGCAATGTTATGCATCATAGTGATGCAACCTCCTTTCAGTTTCATACTGCATGTCAATTGAAATCCTTACTGAAATGCACACCTTCTCAAGATTGCGCTTGACTGGCGTGTCAGGCACTCAATTACAGCTGTTTTATCAAGACAATGTGTTCGTTTTGTAAAATATAGTTCCGGTCTGGTGTGGCACCCCAGCTAACGCACAACGTTGCCACAACGTTGCCACAACGTGGCGTGTTAGCAGGGACTGTCTGCGGCGCGCTGGTGTGTCCCGGGCTTTAGAGTAGAGAGACAGTTCAACTGTAAGTATGAACGGCAGAAACGGATATTGCCTTCCCTTTAACTAGAGCGTCAGGGACAGCCTCCCTGGCTTACGGCCATATTAGCCTGAATACGCCCGATCTCGTCCGATCTCGGAAGCCAAGCAGGCTCGGGTCTGGTCAGTACTTGGATGGGAGACCGCCTGGGAATACCAGGTGCTGTAAGCTTCTTCACCTTTTACACACCAGAGGGCGACAAATCACGAGTTTTAACTTTGGATACACACAATTTCATCATTATTTCAGATTTTACTTCCCCAAATACACAGGCATACAATAGATCTTGTTCTCCAACGTAAACGGTCCCTAGTAACTAGGGTACATTCGTAAATAAATTGAGCATCATGGCTAGAAGTGACTAAATGTTGCCTAATCTTTCTCATCGAGAAATGACACAATTACAGCAACACAAAAAGAACTCCACCGGACAAAGTTCAGTGCTCACAAGGAGCCTCATTCAACACACACGGTTCCATTCCCATTCATGCAAAGCACGAAAGTGTAAAACTTGGGAACATACTTGAGAGCAAAGATCACATTCAATCTCATTCAAGGCACGGATGTGAATGCAACGGGATGAAATTACTGAAATGATGCCTGCCCTCGAACTGTGATGATGGACTACCCGACTCGCCAATAATATTGGCTTCTGGTGTATTGAAATACAGGAGCTGCTGGATTTGTGTCATTTCTTACCCCCTCACCATAGTTTGTCAAATGTTTAAACAACTGAACTTATATTGAAGGTTTGTTTCTCTTCATATGTTTTACTGGTTTACATTTGTCTCAGCAACCTGTTGAATGATTCTTCTGCTTTCAAAACAAAATGACAACAGGATGAATGCACACACTTGAAAATACAATACATGCAATGTTATGCATCATAGTGATGCAACCTCCTTTCAGTTTCATACTGCATGTCAATTGAAATCCTTACTGAAATGCACACCTTCTCAAGATTGCGCTTGACTGGCGTGTCAGGCACTCAATTACAGCTGTTTTATCAAGACAATGTGTTCGTTTTGTAAAATATAGTTCCGGTCTGGTGTGGCACCCCAGCTAACGCACAACGTTGCCACAACGTGGCGTGTTAGCAGGGACTGTCTGTGGCGCGCTGGTGTGTCCCGGGCTTTAGAGTAGAGAGACAGTTCAACTGTAAGTATGAATGGCAGAAACGGATATTGCCTTCCCTTTAAATAGAGCGTCAGGGACAGCCTCCCTGGCTTACGGCCATACTAGCCTGAATACGCCCGATCTCGTCCGATCTCGGAAGCCAAGCAGGCTCGGGCCTGGTTAGTACTTGGATGGGAGACCGCCTGGGAATACCAGGTGCTGTAAGCTTTTGCACCTTTTACACACCAGAGGGCGACAAATCACGAGTTTTAACTTTGGATACACACAATTTCATCATTATTTCAGATTTTACTTCCCCAAATACACAGGCATACAATAGATCTTGTTCTCCAACGTAAACGGTCCCTAGTAACTAGGGTACATTCGTAAATAAATTGAGCATCATGGCTAGAAGTGACTAAATGTTGCCTAATCTTTCTCATCAAGAAATGACACAATTACAGCAACACAAAAAGGAACTCCACCGGACAAAGTTCAGTGCTCACAAGGAGCCTCATTCAACACACACGGTTCCATTCCCATTCATGCAAAGCACGAAAGTGTAAAACTTGGGAACGTACTTGAGAGCAAAGATCACATTCAATCTCATTCAAGGCACGGATGTGAATGCAACGGGATGAAATTACTGAAATGATGCCTGCCCTCGAACTGTGATGATGGACTACCCGACTCGCCAATAATATTGGGTTCTGGTGTATTGAAATACAGGAGCTGCTGGATTTGTGTGTTTTCTTACCGCCTCACCATAGTTTGTCAAATGTTTAAACAACTGAACTTATATTCAAGGTTTGTTTCTCTTCATATGTTTTACTGGTTTACATTTGTCTCAGCAACCTGTTGAATGATTCATCTGCTTTCAAAACAAAATGACAACAGGATGAATGCACACACTTGAAAATACACTACATGCAATGTTATGCATCATAGTGATGCAACCTCCTTTCAGTTTCATACTGCATGTCAATTGAAATCCTTACTGAAATGCACACCTTCTCAAGATTGCGCTTGACTGGCGTGTCAGGCACTCAATTACAGCTGTTTTATCAAGACAATGTGTTCGTTTTGTAAAATATAGTTCCGGTCTGGTGTGGCACCCCAGCTAACGCACAACGTTGCCACAACGTGGCGTGTTAGCAGGGACAGTCTGCGGCGCGCTGGTGTGTCCCGGGCTTTAGAGTAGAGAGACAGTTCAACTGTAAGTATGAACGGCAGAAACGGATATTGCCTTCCCTTTAAGTAGAGCGTCAGGAACAGCCTCCCTGGCTTATGGCCATTCTAGCCTGAATACGCCCGATCTCGTCCGATCTCGGAAGCCAAGCAGGCTCGGGCCTGGTCAGCACTTGGATGGGAGACCGCCTGGGAATACCAGGTGCTGTAAGCTTTTGCACCTTTTACACACCAGAGGGCGACAAATCACGAGTTTTAACTTTGGATACACACAATTTCATCATTATTTCAGATTTTACTTCCCCAAATACACAGGCATACAATAGATCTTGTTCTCCAACGTAAACGGTCCCTAGTAACTAGGGTACATTCGTAACTAAATTGAGCATCATGGCTAGAAGTGACTAAATGTTGCCTAATCTTTCTCATCGAGAAATGACACAATTACAGCAACACAAAAAGGAACTCCACCGGACAAAGTTCAGTGCTCACAAGGAGCCTCATTCAACACACACGGTTCCATTCCCATTCATGCAAAGCAAGAAAGTGTAAAACTTGGGAACATACTTGAGAGCAAAGATCACATTCAATCTCATTCAAGGCACGGATGTGAATGCAACGGGATGAAATTACTGAAATGATGCCTGCCCTCGAACTGTGATGATGGACTACCCGACTCGCCAATCATGTTGGGTTCTGGTGTATTGAAATACAGGAGCTGCTGGATTTGTATGTTTTCTTACCCCCTCACCATAGTTTGTCAAATGTTTAAACAACTGAACTTATATTCAAGGTTTGTTTCTCTTCATATGTTTTACTGGTTTACATTTGTCTCAGCAACCTGTTGAATGATTCTTCTGCTTTCAAAACAAAATGACAACAGGATGAATGCACACACTTGAAAATACAATACATGCAATGTTATGCATCATAGTGATGCAACCTCCTTTCAGTTTCATACTGCATGTCAATTGAAATCCTTACTGAAATGCACACCTTGTCAAGATTGCGCTTGACTGGCGTGTCAGGCACTCAATTACAGCTGTTTTATCAAGACAATGTGTTCGTTTTGTAATATATAGTTCCGGTCTGGTGTGGCACCCCAGCTAACGCACAACGTTGCCACAATGTTGCCACAACGTGGCGTGTTAGCAGGGACTGTCTGCGGCGCGCTGGTGTGTCCCGGGCTTTAGAGTAGAGAGACAGTTCAACTGTAAGTATGAACGGCAGAAACGGATATTGCCTTCCCTTTAAGTAGAGCGTCAGGGACAGCCTCCCTGGCTTACGGCCATACTAGCCTGAATACGCCCGATCTCGTCCGATCTCGGAAGCTAAGCAGGCTCGGGCCTGGTCAGTACTTGGATGGGAGACCGCCTGGGAATACCAGGTGCTGTAAGCTTTTGCATCTTTTACACACCAGAGGGCGACAAATCACGAGTTTTAACTTTGGATACACGCAATTTCATCATTATTTCAGATTTGACTTCCCCAAATACACAGGCATACATTAGATCTTGTTCTCCAACGTAAACGGTCCCTAGTAACTAGGGTACATTCGTAAATAAATTGAGCATCATGGCTAGAAGTGACTAAATGTTGCCTAATCTTTCTCATCGAGAAATGACACAATTACAGCAACACAAAAAGGAACTCCACCGGACAAAGTTCAGTGCTCACAAGGAGCCTCATTCAACACACACGGTTCCATTCCCATTCATGCAAAGCACGAAAGTGTAAAACTTGGGAACATACTTGAGAGCAAAGATCACATTCAATCTCATTCAAGGCACGGATGTGAATGCAACGGGATGAAATTACTGAAATGATGCCTGCCCTCGAACTGTGATGATGGACTACCCGACTCGCCAATAATATTGGGTTCTGGTGTATTGAAATACAGGAGCTGCTGGATTTGTGTGTTTTCTTACCCCCTCACCATAGTTTGTCAAATGTTTAAACAACTGAACTTATATTCAAGGTTTGTTTCTCTTCATATGTTTTACTGGTTTACATTTGTCTCAGCAACCTGTTGAATGATTCTTCTGCTTTCAAAACAAAATGACAACAGGATGAATGCACACACTTGAAAATACAATACATGCAATGTTATGCATCATAGTGATGCAACCTCCTTTCAGTTTCATACTGCATGTCAATTGAAATCCTTACTGAAATGCACACCTTCTCAAGATTGCGCTTGACTGGCGTGTCAGGCACTCAATTACAGCTGTTTTATCAAGACAAATGTGTTCGTTTTGTAAAATATAGTTCCGGTCTGGTGTGGCACCCCAGCTATCGCACAACGTTGCCACAACGTGGCATATTAGCAGGGACTGTCTGCGGCGCGCTGGTGTGTCCCGGGCTTTAGAGTAGAGAGACAGTTCAACTGTAAGTATGAACGGCAGAAACGGATATTGCCATCCCTTTAAGTAGAGCGTCAGGGACAGCCTCCCTGGCTTACGGCCATACTAGCCTGAATACGCCCGATCTCGTCCGATCTCGGAAGCTAAGCAGGCTCGGGCCTGGTCAGTACTTGGATGGGAGACCGCCTGGGAATACCAGGTGCTGTAAGCTTTTGCATCTTTTACACACCAGAGCGCGACAAATCACGAGTTTTAACTTTGGATACACGCAATTTCATCATTATTTCAGATTTGACTTCCCCAAATACACAGGCATACAATAGATCTTGTTCTCCAACGTAAACGGTCCCTAGTAACTAGGGTACATTCGTAAATAAATTGAGCATCATGGCTAGAAGTGACTAAATGTTGCCTAATCTTTCTCATCGAGAAATGACACAATTACAGCAACACAAAAAGGAACTCCACCGGACAAAGATCAGTGCTCACAAGGAGCCTCATTCAACACACACGGTTCCATTCCCATTCATGCAAAGCACGAAAGTGTAAAACTTGGGAACATACTTGAGAGCAAAGATCACATTCAATCTCATTCAAGGCACGGATGTGAATGCAACGGGGTGAAATTACTGAAATGATGCCTGCCCTCGAACTGTGATGATGGACTACCCGACTCGCCAATAATATTGGGTTCTGGTGTATTGAAATACAGGAGCTGCTGGATTTGTGTGTTTTCTTACCCCCTCACCATAGTTTGTCAAATGTTTAAACAACTGAACTTATATTCAAGGTTTGTTTCTCTTCATATGTTTTACTGGTTTACATTTGTCTCAGCAACCTGTTGAATGATTCTTCTGCTTTCAAAACAAAATGACAACAGGATGAATGCACACACTTGAAAATACAATACATGCAATGTTATGCATCATAGTGATGCAACCTCCTTTCAGTTTCATACTGCATGTCAATTGAAATCCTTACTGAAATGCACACCTTCTCAAGATTGCGCTTGACTGGCGTGTCAGGCACTCAATTACAGCTGTTTTATCAAGACAAATGTGTTCGTTTTGTAAAATATAGTTCCGGTCTGGTGTGGCACCCCAGCTAACGCACAACGTTGCCACAACGTGGCATATTAGCAGGGACTGTCTGCGGCGCGCTGGTGTGTCCCGGGCTTTAGAGTAGAGAGACAGTTCAACTGTAAGTATGAACGGCAGAAACGGATATTGCCATCCCTTTAAGTAGAGCGTCAGGGACAGCCTCCCTGGCTTACGGCCATACTAGCCTGAATACGCCCGATCTCGTCCGATCTCGGAAGCTAAGCAGGCTCTGGCCTGGTCAGTACTTGAATGGGAGACCCCCTGGGAATACCAGGTGCTGTAAGCTTTTGCATCTTTTACACACCAGAGCGCGACAAATCACGAGTTTTAACTTTGGATACACGCAATTTCATCATTATTTCAGATTTGACTTCCCCAAATACACAGGCATACAATAGATCTTGTTCTCCAACGTAAACGGTCCCTAGTAACAAGGGTACATTCGTAAATAAATTGAGCATCATGGCTAGAAGTGACTAAATGTTGCCTAATCTTTCTCATCGAGAAATGACACAATTACAGCAACACAAAAAGGAACTCCACCGGACAAAGATCAGTGCTCACAAGGAGCCTCATTCAACACACACGGTTCCATTCCCATTCATGCAAAGCACGAAAGTGTAAAACTTGGGAACATACTTGAGAGCAAAGATCACATTCAATCTCATTCAAGGCACGGATGTGAATGCAACGGGGTGAAATTACTGAAATGATGCCTGCCCTCGAACTGTGATGATGGACTACCCGACTCGCCAATAATATTGGGTTCTGGTGTATTGAAATACAGGAGCTGCTGGATTTGTGTGTTTTCTTACCCCCTCACCATAGTTTGTCAAATGTTTAAACAACTGAACTTATATTCAAGGTTTGTTTCTCTTCATATGTTTTACTGGTTTACATTTGTCTCAGCAACCTGTTGAATGATTCTTCTGCTTTCAAAACAAAATGACAACAGGATGAATGCACACACTTGAAAATACAATACATGCAATGTTATGCATCATAGTGATGCAACCTCCTTTCAGTTTCATACTGCATGTCAATTGAAATCCTTACTGAAATGCACACCTTCTCAAGATTGCGCTTGACTGGCGTGTCAGGCACTCAATTACAGCTGTTTTATCAAGACAAATGTGTTCGTTTTGTAAAATATAGATCCGGTCTGGTGTGGCACCCCAGCTAACGCACAACGTTGCCACAACGTGGCATATTAGCAGGGACTGTCTGCGGCGCGCTGGTGTGTCCCGGGCTTTAGAGTAGAGAGACAGTTCAACTGTAAGTATGAACGGCAGAAACGGATATTGCCATCCCTTTAAGTAGAGCGTCAGGGACAGCCTCCCTGGCTTACGGCCATACTAGCCTGAATACGCCCGATCTCGTCCGATCTCGGAAGCTAAGCAGGCTCGGGCCTGGTCAGTACTTGGATGGGAGACCGCCTGGGAATACCAGGTGCTGTAAGCTTTTGCATCTTTTACACACCAGAGCGCGACAAATCACGAGTTTTAACTTTGGATACACGCAATTTCATCATTATTTCAGATTTGACTTCCCCAAATACACAGGCATACAATAGATCTTGTTCTCCAACGTAAACGGTCCCTAGTAACTAGGGTACATTCGTAAATAAATTGAGCATCATGGCTAGAAGTGACTAAATGTTGCCTAATCTTTCTCATCGAGAAATGACACAATTACAGCAACACAAAAAGGAACTCCACCGGACAAAGATCAGTGCTCACAAGGAGCCTCATTCAACACACACAGTTCCATTCCCATTCATGCAAAGCACGAAAGTGTAAAACTTGGGAACATACTTGAGAGCAAAGATCACATTGAATCTCATTCAAGGCACGGATGTGAATGCAACGGGATGAAATTACTGAAATGATGCCTGCCCTCGAACTGTGATGATGGACTACCCGACTCGCCAATAATATTGGGTTCTGGTGTATTGAAATACAGGAGCTGCTGGATTTGTGTGTTTTCTTACCCCCTCACCATAGTTTGTCAAATGTTTAAACAACTGAACTTATATTCAAGGTTTGTTTCTCTTCATATGTTTTACTGGTTTACATTTGTCTCAGCAACCTGTTGAATGATTCTTCTGCTTTCAAAACAAAATGACAACAGGATGAATGCACACACTTGAAAATACAATACATGCAATGTTATGCATCATAGTGATGCAACCTCCTTTCAGTTTCATACTGCATGTCAATTGAAATCCTTACTGAAATGCACACCTTCTCAAGATTGCGCTTGACTGGCGTGTCAGGCACTCAATTACAGCTGTTTTATCAAGACAAATGTGTTCGTTTTGTAAAATATAGTTCCGGTCTGGTGTGGCACCCCAGCTAACGCACAACGTTGCCACAACGTGGCATATTAGCAGGGACTGTCTGCGGCGCGCTGGTGTGTCCCGGGCTTTAGAGTAGAGAGACAGTTCAACTGTAAGTATGAACGGCAGAAACGGATATTGCCATCCCTTTAAGTAGAGCGTCAGGGACAGCCTCCCTGGCTTACGGCCATACTAGCCTGAATACGCCCGATCTCGTCCGATCTCGGAAGCTAAGCAGGCTCGGGCCTGGTCAGTACTTGGATGGGAGACCGCCTGGGAATACCAGGTGCTGTAAGCTTTTGCATCTTTTACACACCAAAGGGCGACAAATCACGAGTTTTAACTTTGGATACACGCAATTTCATCATTATTTCAGATTTGACTTCCCCAAATACACAGGCATACAATAGATCTTGTTCTCCAACGTAAACTGTCCCTAGTAACTAGGGTATATTCGTAAATAAATTGAGCATCATGGCTAGAAGTGACTAAATGTTGCCTAATCTTTCTCATCGAGAAATGACACAATTACAGCAACACAAAAAGGAACTCCACCGGACAAAGTTCAGTGCTCACAAGGAGCCTCATTCAACACACACGGTTCCATTCCCATTCATGCAAAGCACGAAAGTGTAAAACTTGGGAACATACTTGAGAGCAAAGATCACATTCAATCTCATTCAAGGCACGGATGTGAATGCAACGGGATGAAATTACTGAAATGATGCCTGCCCTCGAACTGTGATGATGGACTCCCCGACTCGCCAATAATATTGGGTTCTGGTGTATTGAAATACAGGAGCTGCTGGATTTGTGTGTTTTCTTACCCCCTCACCATAGTTTGTCAAATGTTTAAACAACTGAACTTATATTCAAGGTTTGTTTCTCTTCATATGTTTTACTGGTTTACATTTGTCTCAGCAACCTGTTGAATGATTCTTCTGCTTTCAAAACAAAATGACAACAGGATGAATGCACACACTTGAAAATACAATACATGCAATGTTATGCATCATAGTGATGCAACCTCCTTTCAGTTTCATACTGCATGTCAATTGAAATCCTTACTGAAATGCACACCTTCTCAAGATTGCGCTTGACTGGTGTGTCAGGCACTCAATTACAGCTGTTTTATCAAAACAATGTGTTCGTTTTGTAATATATACTTCCGGTCTGGTGTGGCACCCCAGCTAACGCACAACGTTGCCACAATGTTGCCACAACGTGGCGTGTTAGCAGGGACTGTCTGCGGCGCGCTGGTGTGTCCCGGGCTTTAGAGTAGAGAGACAGTTCAACTGTAAGTATGAACGGCAGAAACGGATATTGCCTTCCCTTTAAGTAGAGCGTCAGGGACAGCCTCCCTGGCTTACGGCCATACTAGCCTGAATACGCTCGATCTCGTCCGATCTCGGAAGCTAAGCAGGCTCGGGCCTGGTCAGTACTTGAATGGGAGACCGCCTGGGAATACCAGGTGCTGTAAGCTTTTGCATCTTTTACACACCAGAGGGCGACAAATCACGAGTTTTAACTTTGGATACACGCAATTTCATCATTATTTCAGATTTGACTTCCCCAAATACACAGGCATACAATAGATCTTGTTCTCCAACGTAAACGGTCCCTAGTAACTAGGGTACATTCATAAATAAATTGAGCATCATGGCTAGAAGTGACTAAATGTTGCCTAATCTTTCTCATCGAGAAATGACACAATTACAGCAACACAAAAAGGAACTCCACCGGACAAAGTTCAGTGCTCACAAGGAGCCTCATTCAACACACACGGTTCCATTCCCATTCATGCAAAGCACGAAAGTGTAAAACTTGGGAACATACTTGAGAGCAAAGATCACATTCAATCTCATTCAAGGCACGGATGTGAATGCAACGGGATGAAATTACTGAAATGATGCCTGCCCTCGAACTGTGATGATGGACTACCTGATTCGCCAATAATATTGGGTTCTGGTGTATTGAAATACAGGAGCTGCTGGATTTGTGTGTTTTCTTACCCCCTCACCATAGTTTGTCAAATGTTTAAACAACTGAACTTATATTCAAGGTTTGTTTCTCTTCATATGTTTTACTGGTTTACATTTGTCTCAGCAACCTGTTGAATGATTCTTCTGCTTTCAAAACAAAATGACAACAGGATGAATGCACACACTTGAAAATACAATACATGCAATGTTATGCATCATAGTGATGCAACCTCCTTTCAGTTTCATACTGCATGTCAATTGAAATCCTTACTGAAATGCACACCTTCTCAAGATTGCGCTTGACTGGCGTGTCAGGCACTCAATTACAGCTGTTTTATCAAGACAATGTGTTCGATTTGTAAAATATAGTTCCGGTCTGGTGTGGCACCCCAGCTAACGCACAACGTTGCCACAACGTGGCGTGTTAGCAGGGACTGTCTGCGGCGCGCTGGTGTGTCCCGGGCTTTAGAGTAGAGAGACAGTTCAACTGTAAGTATGAATGGCAGAAACGGATATTGCCTTCCCTTTAAATAGAGCGTCAGGGACAGCCTCCCTGGCTTACGGCCATACTAGCCTGAATACGCCCGATCTCGTCCGATCTCGGAAGCCAAGCAGGCTCGGGCCTGGTCAGTACTTGGATGGGAGACCGCCTGGGAATACCAGGTGCTGTAAGCTTTTGCACCTTTTACACACCAGAGGGCGACAAATCACGAGTTTTAACTTTGGATACACACAATTTCATCATTATTTCAGATTTTACTTCCCCAAATACACAGGCATACAATAGATCTTGTTCTCCAACGTAAACGGTCCCTAGTAACTAGGGTACATTCGTAAATAAATTGAGCATCATGGCTAGAAGTGACTAAATGTTGCCTAATCTTTCTCATCAAGAAATGACACAATTACAGCAACACAAAAAGGAACTCCACCGGACAAAGTTCAGTGCTCACAAGGAGCCTCATTCAACACACACGGTTCCATTCCCATTCATGCAAAGCACGAAAGTGTAAAACTTGGGAACGTACTTGAGAGCAAAGATCACATTCAATCTCATTCAAGGCACGGATGTGAATGCAACGGGATGAAATTACTGAAATGATGCCTGCCCTCGAACTGTGATGATGGACTACCCGACTCGCCAATAATATTGGGTTCTGGTGTATTGAAATACAGGAGCTGCTGGATTTGTGTGTTTTCTTACCCCCTCACCATAGTTTGTCAAATGTTTAAACAACTGAACTTATATTCAAGGTTTGTTTCTCTTCATATGTTTTACTGGTTTACATTTGTCTCAGCAACCTGTTGAATGATTCATCTGCTTTCAAAACAAAATGACAACAGGATGAATGCACACACTTGAAAATACACTACATGCAATGTTATGCATCATAGTGATGCAACCTCCTTTCAGTTTCATACTGCATGTCAATTGAAATCCTTACTGAAATGCACACCTTCTCAAGATTGCGCTTGACTGGCGTGACAGGCACTCAATTACAGCTGTTTTATCAAGACAATGTGTTCGTTTTGTAAAATATAGTTCCGGTCTGGTGTGGCACCCCAGCTAACGCACAACGTTGCCACAACGTGGCGTGTTAGCAGGGACAGTCTGCGGCGCGCTGGTGTGTCCCGGGCTTTAGAGTAGAGAGACAGTTCAACTGTAAGTATGAACGGCAGAAACGGATATTGCCTTCCCTTTAAGTAGAGCGTCAGGAACAGCCTCCCTGGCTTATGGCCATTCTAGCCTGAATACGCCCGATCTCGTCCGATCTCGGAAGCCAAGCAGGCTCGGGCCTGGTCAGCACTTGGATGGGAGACTGCCTGGGAATACCAGGTGCTGTAAGCTTTTGCACCTTTTACACACCAGAGGGCGACAAATCACGAGTTTTAACTTTGGATACACACAATTTCATCATTATTTCAGATTTGACTTCCCCAAATACACAGGCATACAATAGATCTTGTTCTCCAACGTAAACGGTCCCTAGTAACTAGGGTACATTCGTAACTAAATTGAGCATCATGGCTAGAAGTGACTAAATGTTGCCTAATCTTTCTCATCAAGAAATGACACAATTACAGCAACACAAAAAGGAACTCCACCGGACAAAGTTCAGTGCTCACAAGGAGCCTCATTCAACACACACGGTTCCATTCCCATTCATGCAAAGCAAGAAAGTGTAAAACTTGGGAACATACTTGAGAGCAAAGATCACATTCAATCTCATTCAAGGCACGGATGTGAATGCAACGGGATGAAATTACTGAAATGATGCCTGCCCTCGAACTGTGATGATGGACTACCCGACTCGCCAATCATGTTGGGTTCTGGTGTATTGAAATACAGGAGCTGCTGGATTTGTATGTTTTCTTACCCCCTCACCATAGTTTGTCAAATGTTTAAACAACTGAACTTATATTCAAGGTTTGTTTCTCTTCATATGTTTTACTGGTTTACATTTGTCTCAGCAACCTGTTGAATGATTCTTCTGCTTTCAAAACAAAATGACAACAGGATGAATGCACACACTTGAAAATACAATACATGCAATGTTATGCATCATAGTGATGCAACCTCCTTTCAGTTTCATACTGCATGTCAATTGAAATCCTTACTGAAATGCACACCTTGTCAAGATTGCGCTTGACTCGCGTGTCAGGCACTCAATTACAGCTGTTTTATCAAGACAATGTGTTCGTTTTGTAATATATAGTTCCGGTCTGGTGTGGCACCCCAGCTAACGCACAACGTTGCCACAATGTTGCCACAACGTGGCGTGTTAGCAGGGACTGTCTGCGGCGCGCTGGTGTGTCCCGGGCTTTAGAGTAGAGAGACAGTTCAACTGTAAGTATGAACGGCAGAAACGGATATTGCCTTCCCTTTAAGTAGAGCGTCAGGGAGAGCCTCCCTGGCTTACGGCCATACTAGCCTGAATACGCCCGATCTCGTCCGATCTCGGAAGCTAAGCAGGCTCGGGCCTGGTCAGTACTTGGATGGGAGACCGCCTGGGAATACCAGGTGCTGTAAGCTTTTGCATCTTTTACACACCAGAGGGCGACAAATCACGAGTTTTAACTTTGGATACACGCAATTTCATCATTATTTCAGATTTGACTTCCCCAAATACACAGGCATACAATAGATCTTGTTCTCCAACGTAAACGGTCCCTAGTAACTAGGGTACATTCGTAAATAAATTGAGCATCATGGCTAGAAGTGACTAAATGTTGCCTAATCTTTCTCATCGAGAAATGACACAATTACAGCAACACAAAAAGGAACTCCACCGGACAAAGTTCAGTGCTCACAAGGAGCCTCATTCAACACACACGGTTCCATTCCCATTCATGCAAAGCACGAAAGTGTAAAACTTGGGAACATACTTGAGAGCAAAGATCACATTCAATCTCATTCAAGGCACGGATGTGAATGCAACGGGATGAAATTACTGAAATGATGCCTGCCCTCGAACTGTGATGATGGACTACCCGACTCGCCAATAATATTGGGTTCTGGTGTATTGAAATACAGGAGCTGCTGGATTTGTGTGTTTTCTTACCCCCTCACCATAGTTTGTCAAATGTTTAAACAACTGAACTTATATTCAAGGTTTGTTTCTCTTCATATGTTTTACTGGTTTACATTTGTCTCAGCAACCTGTTGAATGATTCTTCTGCTTTCAAAACAAAATGACAACAGGATGAATGCAAACACTTGAAAATACAATACATGCAATGTTATGCATCATAGTGATGCAACCTCCTTTCAGTTTCATACTGCATGTCAATTGAAATCCTTACTGAAATGCACACCTTCTCAAGATTGCGCTTGACTGGCGTGTCAGGCACTCAATTACAGCTGTTTTATCAAGACAATGTGTTCGTTTTGTAATATATAGTTCCGGTCTGGTGTGGCACCCCAGCTAACGCACAACGTTGCCACAATGTTGCCACAACGTGGCGTGTTAGCAGGGACTGTCTGCGGCGCGCTGGTGTGTCCCGGGCTTTAGAGTAGAGAGACAGTTCAACTGTAAGTATGAACGGCAGAAACGGATATTGCCTTCCCTTTAAGTAGAGCGTCAGGGACAGCCTCCCTGGCTTACGGCCATACTAGCCTGAATACGCCCGATCTCGTCCGATCTCGGAAGCTAAGCAGGCTCGGGCCTGGTCAGTATTTGGATGGGAGACCGCCTGGGAATACCAGGTGCTGTAAGCTTTTGCATCTTTTACACACCAAAGGGCGACAAATCACAAGTTTTAACTTTGGATACACGCAATTTCATCATTATTTCAGATTTGACTTCCCCAAATACACAGGCATACAATAGATCTTGTTCTCCAACGTAAACGGTCCCTAGTAACTAGGGTACATTCGTAAATAAATTGAGCATCATGGCTAGAAGTGACTAAATGTTGCCTAATCTTTCTCATCGAGAAATGACACAATTACAGCAACACAAAAAGGAACTCCACCGGACAAAGTTCAGTGCTCACAAGGAGCCTCATTCAACACACACGGTTCCATTCCCATTCATGCAAAGCACGAAAGTGTAAAACTTGGGAACATACTTGAGAGCAAAGATCACATTCAATCTCATTCAAGGCACGGATGTGAATGCAACGGGATGAAATTACTGAAATGATGCCTGCCCTCGAACTGTGATGATGGACTACCCGACTCGCCAATAATATTGGGTTCTGGTGTATTGAAATACAGGAGCTGCTGGATTTGTGTGTTTTCTTACCCCCTCACCATAGTTTGTCAAATGTTTAAACAACTGAACTTATATTCAAGGTTTGTTTCTCTTCATATGTTTTACTGGTTTACATTTGTCTCAGCAACCTGTTGAATGATTCTTCTGCTTTCAAAACAAAATGACAACAGGATGAATGCACACACTTGAAAATACAAAACATGCAATGTTATGCATCATAGTGATGCAACCTCCTTTCAGTTTCATACTGCATGTCAATTGAAATCCTTACTGAAATGCACACCTTCTCAAGATTGCGCTTGACTGGCGTGTCAGGCACTCAATTACAGCTGTTTTATCAAGACAAATGTGTTCGTTTTGTAAAATATAGTTCCGGTCTGGTGTGGCACCCCAGCTAACGCACAACGTTGCCACAACGTGGCATATTAGCAGGGACTGTCTGCGGCGCGCTGGTGTGTCCCGGGCTTTAGAGTAGAGAGACAGTTCAACTGTAAGTATGAACGGCAGAAACGGATATTGCCATCCCTTTAAGTAGAGCGTCAGGGACAGCCTCCCTGGCTTACGGCCATACTAGCCTGAATACGCCCGATCTCGTCCGATCTCGGAAGCTAAGCAGGCTCGGGCCTGGTCAGTACTTGGATGGGAGACCGCCTGGGAATACCAGGTGCTGTAAGCTTTTGCATCTTTTACACACCAGAGCGCGACA
This sequence comes from Amia ocellicauda, assembly GCF_036373705.1. Taxonomy (NCBI): domain Eukaryota; kingdom Metazoa; phylum Chordata; class Actinopteri; order Amiiformes; family Amiidae; genus Amia; species Amia ocellicauda. The sequence continues at coordinate 327,793 of NW_027103006.1, forward strand.
AATCACGAGTTTTAACTTTGGATACACGCAATTTCATCATTATTTCAGATTTGACTTCCCCAAATACACAGGCATACAATAGATCTTGTTCTCCAACGTAAACGGTCCCTAGTAACTAGGGTACATTCGTAAATAAATTGAGCATCATGGCTAGAAGTGACTAAATGTTGCCTAATCTTTCTCATCGAGAAATGACACAATTACAGCAACACAAAAAGGAACTCCACCGGACAAAGATCAGTGCTCACAAGGAGCCTCATTCAACACACACGGTTCCATTCCCATTCATGCAAAGCACGAAAGTGTAAAACTTGGGAACATACTTGAGAGCAAAGATCACATTCAATCTCATTCAAGGCACGGATGTGAATGCAACGGGGTGAAATTACTGAAATGATGCCTGCCCTCGAACTGTGAAGATGGACTACCCGACTCGCCAATAATATTGGGTTCTGGTGTATTGAAATACAGGAGCTGCTGGATTTGTGTGTTTTCTTACCCCCTCACCATAGTTTGTCAAATGTTTAAACAACTGAACTTATATTCAAGGTTTGTTTCTCTTCATATGTTTTACTGGTTTACATTTGTCTCAGCAACCTGTTGAATGATTCTTCTGCTTTCAAAACAAAATGACAACAGGATGAATGCACACACTTGAAAATATAATACATGCAATGTTATGCATCATAGTGATGCAACCTCCTTTCAGTTTCATACTGCATGTCAATTGAAATCCTTACTGAAATGCACACCTTCTCAAGATTGCGCTTGACTGGCGTGTCAGGCACTCAATTACAGCTGTTTTATCAAGACAAATGTGTTCGTTTTGTAAAATATAGTTCCGGTCTGGTGTGGCACCCCAGCTAACGCACAACGTTGCCACAACGTTTCGTGTTAGCAGGGACTGTCTGCGGCGCGCTGGTGTGTCCCGGACTTTAGAGTAGAGAGACAGTTCAACTGCAAGCATGAGCGGCAGAAACGGATATTGCCTTCCCTTTAAGAAGAGCGTCAGGGACAGCCTCCCTGGCTTACGGCCATACTAGCCTGAATACGCCCGATCTCGTCCGATCTCGGAAGCTAAGCTGGCTCGGGCCTGGTCAGTACTTGGATGGGAGACCGCCTGGGAATACCAGGTGCTGTAAGCTTTTGCATATTTTACACACCAGAGGGCGACAAATCACGAGTTTTAACTTTGGATACACACAATTTCATCATTATTTCAGGTTTTACTTCCCCAAATACACAGGCATACAATAGATCTTGTTCTCCAACGTAAAAGGTCCCTAGTAACTAGGGTACATTCATAAATAAATTGAGCATCATGGCTAGAAGTGTCTAAATGTTGCCTAATCTTTCTCATCGAGAAATGACACAATTACAGCAACACAAAAAGGAACTCCACCGGACAAAGTTCAGTGCTCACAAGGAGCCTCATTCAACACACACGGTTCCATTCCCATTCATGCAAAGCACGAAAGTGTAAAACTTGGGAACATACTTGAGAGCAAAGATCACATTCAATCTCATTCAAGGCACGGATGTGAATGCAACGGGATGAAATTACTGAAATGATGCCTGCCCTCGAACTGTGATGATGGACTACCCGACTCGCCAATAATATTGGGTTCTGGTGTATTGAAATACAGGAGCTGCTGGATTTGTGTGTTTTCTTACCCCCTCACCATAGTTTGTCAAATGTTTAAACAACTGAACTTATATTCAAGGTTTATTTTTCTTCATATGTTTTACTGGTTTACATTTGTCTCAGCAACCTGTTGAATGATTCTTCTGCTTTCAAAACAAAATGACAACAGGATGAATGCACACACTTGAAAATACAATACATGCAATGTTATGCATCATAGTGATGCAACCTCCTTTCAGTTTCATACTGCATGTCAATTGAAATCCTTACTGAAATGCACACCTTCTCAAGATTGCGCTTGACTGGCGTGTCAGGCACTCAATTACAGCTGTTTTATCAAAACAATGTGTTCGTTTTGTAATATATACTTCCGGTCTGGTGTGGCACCCCAGCTAACGCACAACGTTGCCACAATGTTGCCACAACGTGGCGTGTTAGCAGGGACTGTCTGCGGCGCGCTGGTGTGTCCCGGGCTTTAGAGTAGAGAGACAGTTCAACTGTAAGTATGAACGGCAGAAACGGATATTGCCTTCCCTTTAAGTAGAGCGTCAGGGACAGCCTTCCTGGCTTACGGCCATACTAGCCTGAATACGCTCGATCTCGTCCGATCTCGGAAGCTAAGCAGGCTCGGGCCTGGTCAGTACTTGAATGGGAGACCGCCTGGGAATACCAGGTGCTGTAAGCTTTTGCATCTTTTACACACCAGAGGGCGACAAATCACGAGTTTTAACTTTGGATACACGCAATTTCATCATTATTTCAGATTTGACTTCCCCAAATACACAGGCATACAATAGATCTTGTTCTCCAACGTAAACGGTCCCTAGTAACTAGGGTACATTCATAAATAAATTGAGCATCATGGCTAGAAGTGACTAAATGTTGCCTAATCTTTCTCATCGAGAAATGACACAATTACAGCAACACAAAAAGGAACTCCACCGGACAAAGTTCAGTGCTCACAAGGAGCCTCATTCAACACACACGGTTCCATTCCCATTCATGCAAAGCACGAAAGTGTAAAACTTGGGAACATACTTGAGAGCAAAGATCACATTCAATCTCATTCAAGGCACGGATGTGAATGCAACGGGATGAAATTACTGAAATGATGCCTGCCCTCGAACTGTGATGATGGACTACCTGATTCGCCAATAATATTGGGTTCTGGTGTATTGAAATACAGGAGCTGCTGGATTTGTGTGTTTTCTTACCCCCTCACCATAGTTTGTCAAATGTTTAAACAACTGAACTTATATTCAAGGTTTGTTTCTCTTCATATGTTTTACTGGTTTACATTTGTCTCAGCAACCTGTTGAATGATTCTTCTGCTTTCAAAACAAAATGACAACAGGATGAATGCACACACTTGAAAATACAATACATGCAATGTTATGCATCATAGTGATGCAACCTCCTTTCAGTTTCATACTGCATGTCAATTGAAATCCTTACTGAAATGCACACCTTCTCAAGATTGCGCTTGACTGGCGTGTCAGGCACTCAATTACAGCTGTTTTATCAAGACAATGTGTTCGTTTTGTAAAATATAGTTCCGGTCTGGTGTGGCACCCCAGCTAACGCACAACGTTGCCACAACGTTGCCACAACGTGGCGTGTTAGCAGGGACTGTCTGCGGCGCGCTGGTGTGTCCCGGGCTTTAGAGTAGAGAGACAGTTCAACTGTAAGTATGAACGGCAGAAACGGATATTGCCTTCCCTTTAACTAGAGCGTCAGGGACAGCCTCCCTGGCTTACGGCCATATTAGCCTGAATACGCCCGATCTCGTCCGATCTCGGAAGCCAAGCAGGCTCGGGTCTGGTCAGTACTTGGATGGGAGACCGCCTGGGAATACCAGGTGCTGTAAGCTTCTTCACCTTTTACACACCAGAGGGCGACAAATCACGAGTTTTAACTTTGGATACACACAATTTCATCATTATTTCAGATTTTACTTCCCCAAATACACAGGCATACAATAGATCTTGTTCTCCAACGTAAACGGTCCCTAGTAACTAGGGTACATTCGTAAATAAATTGAGCATCATGGCTAGAAGTGACTAAATGTTGCCTAATCTTTCTCATCGAGAAATGACACAATTACAGCAACACAAAAAGAACTCCACCGGACAAAGTTCAGTGCTCACAAGGAGCCTCATTCAACACACACGGTTCCATTCCCATTCATGCAAAGCACGAAAGTGTAAAACTTGGGAACATACTTGAGAGCAAAGATCACATTCAATCTCATTCAAGGCACGGATGTGAATGCAACGGGATGAAATTACTGAAATGATGCCTGCCCTCGAACTGTGATGATGGACTACCCGACTCGCCAATAATATTGGCTTCTGGTGTATTGAAATACAGGAGCTGCTGGATTTGTGTCATTTCTTACCCCCTCACCATAGTTTGTCAAATGTTTAAACAACTGAACTTATATTGAAGGTTTGTTTCTCTTCATATGTTTTACTGGTTTACATTTGTCTCAGCAACCTGTTGAATGATTCTTCTGCTTTCAAAACAAAATGACAACAGGATGAATGCACACACTTGAAAATACAATACATGCAATGTTATGCATCATAGTGATGCAACCTCCTTTCAGTTTCATACTGCATGTCAATTGAAATCCTTACTGAAATGCACACCTTCTCAAGATTGCGCTTGACTGGCGTGTCAGGCACTCAATTACAGCTGTTTTATCAAGACAATGTGTTCGTTTTGTAAAATATAGTTCCGGTCTGGTGTGGCACCCCAGCTAACGCACAACGTTGCCACAACGTTGCCACAACGTGGCGTGTTAGCAGGGACTGTCTGCGGCGCGCTGGTGTGTCCCGGGCTTTAGAGTAGAGAGACAGTTCAACTGTAAGTATGAACGGCAGAAACGGATATTGCCTTCCCTTTAACTAGAGCGTCAGGGACAGCCTCCCTGGCTTACGGCCATATTAGCCTGAATACGCCCGATCTCGTCCGATCTCGGAAGCCAAGCAGGCTCGGGTCTGGTCAGTACTTGGATGGGAGACCGCCTGGGAATACCAGGTGCTGTAAGCTTCTTCACCTTTTACACACCAGAGGGCGACAAATCACGAGTTTTAACTTTGGATACACACAATTTCATCATTATTTCAGATTTTACTTCCCCAAATACACAGGCATACAATAGATCTTGTTCTCCAACGTAAACGGTCCCTAGTAACTAGGGTACATTCGTAAATAAATTGAGCATCATGGCTAGAAGTGACTAAATGTTGCCTAATCTTTCTCATCGAGAAATGACACAATTACAGCAACACAAAAAGAACTCCACCGGACAAAGTTCAGTGCTCACAAGGAGCCTCATTCAACACACACGGTTCCATTCCCATTCATGCAAAGCACGAAAGTGTAAAACTTGGGAACATACTTGAGAGCAAAGATCACATTCAATCTCATTCAAGGCACGGATGTGAATGCAACGGGATGAAATTACTGAAATGATGCCTGCCCTCGAACTGTGATGATGGACTACCCGACTCGCCAATAATATTGGCTTCTGGTGTATTGAAATACAGGAGCTGCTGGATTTGTGTCATTTCTTACCCCCTCACCATAGTTTGTCAAATGTTTAAACAACTGAACTTATATTGAAGGTTTGTTTCTCTTCATATGTTTTACTGGTTTACATTTGTCTCAGCAACCTGTTGAATGATTCTTCTGCTTTCAAAACAAAATGACAACAGGATGAATGCACACACTTGAAAATACAATACATGCAATGTTATGCATCATAGTGATGCAACCTCCTTTCAGTTTCATACTGCATGTCAATTGAAATCCTTACTGAAATGCACACCTTCTCAAGATTGCGCTTGACTGGCGTGTCAGGCACTCAATTACAGCTGTTTTATCAAGACAATGTGTTCGTTTTGTAAAATATAGTTCCGGTCTGGTGTGGCACCCCAGCTAACGCACAACGTTGCCACAACGTGGCGTGTTAGCAGGGACTGTCTGTGGCGCGCTGGTGTGTCCCGGGCTTTAGAGTAGAGAGACAGTTCAACTGTAAGTATGAATGGCAGAAACGGATATTGCCTTCCCTTTAAATAGAGCGTCAGGGACAGCCTCCCTGGCTTACGGCCATACTAGCCTGAATACGCCCGATCTCGTCCGATCTCGGAAGCCAAGCAGGCTCGGGCCTGGTTAGTACTTGGATGGGAGACCGCCTGGGAATACCAGGTGCTGTAAGCTTTTGCACCTTTTACACACCAGAGGGCGACAAATCACGAGTTTTAACTTTGGATACACACAATTTCATCATTATTTCAGATTTTACTTCCCCAAATACACAGGCATACAATAGATCTTGTTCTCCAACGTAAACGGTCCCTAGTAACTAGGGTACATTCGTAAATAAATTGAGCATCATGGCTAGAAGTGACTAAATGTTGCCTAATCTTTCTCATCAAGAAATGACACAATTACAGCAACACAAAAAGGAACTCCACCGGACAAAGTTCAGTGCTCACAAGGAGCCTCATTCAACACACACGGTTCCATTCCCATTCATGCAAAGCACGAAAGTGTAAAACTTGGGAACGTACTTGAGAGCAAAGATCACATTCAATCTCATTCAAGGCACGGATGTGAATGCAACGGGATGAAATTACTGAAATGATGCCTGCCCTCGAACTGTGATGATGGACTACCCGACTCGCCAATAATATTGGGTTCTGGTGTATTGAAATACAGGAGCTGCTGGATTTGTGTGTTTTCTTACCGCCTCACCATAGTTTGTCAAATGTTTAAACAACTGAACTTATATTCAAGGTTTGTTTCTCTTCATATGTTTTACTGGTTTACATTTGTCTCAGCAACCTGTTGAATGATTCATCTGCTTTCAAAACAAAATGACAACAGGATGAATGCACACACTTGAAAATACACTACATGCAATGTTATGCATCATAGTGATGCAACCTCCTTTCAGTTTCATACTGCATGTCAATTGAAATCCTTACTGAAATGCACACCTTCTCAAGATTGCGCTTGACTGGCGTGTCAGGCACTCAATTACAGCTGTTTTATCAAGACAATGTGTTCGTTTTGTAAAATATAGTTCCGGTCTGGTGTGGCACCCCAGCTAACGCACAACGTTGCCACAACGTGGCGTGTTAGCAGGGACAGTCTGCGGCGCGCTGGTGTGTCCCGGGCTTTAGAGTAGAGAGACAGTTCAACTGTAAGTATGAACGGCAGAAACGGATATTGCCTTCCCTTTAAGTAGAGCGTCAGGAACAGCCTCCCTGGCTTATGGCCATTCTAGCCTGAATACGCCCGATCTCGTCCGATCTCGGAAGCCAAGCAGGCTCGGGCCTGGTCAGCACTTGGATGGGAGACCGCCTGGGAATACCAGGTGCTGTAAGCTTTTGCACCTTTTACACACCAGAGGGCGACAAATCACGAGTTTTAACTTTGGATACACACAATTTCATCATTATTTCAGATTTTACTTCCCCAAATACACAGGCATACAATAGATCTTGTTCTCCAACGTAAACGGTCCCTAGTAACTAGGGTACATTCGTAACTAAATTGAGCATCATGGCTAGAAGTGACTAAATGTTGCCTAATCTTTCTCATCGAGAAATGACACAATTACAGCAACACAAAAAGGAACTCCACCGGACAAAGTTCAGTGCTCACAAGGAGCCTCATTCAACACACACGGTTCCATTCCCATTCATGCAAAGCAAGAAAGTGTAAAACTTGGGAACATACTTGAGAGCAAAGATCACATTCAATCTCATTCAAGGCACGGATGTGAATGCAACGGGATGAAATTACTGAAATGATGCCTGCCCTCGAACTGTGATGATGGACTACCCGACTCGCCAATCATGTTGGGTTCTGGTGTATTGAAATACAGGAGCTGCTGGATTTGTATGTTTTCTTACCCCCTCACCATAGTTTGTCAAATGTTTAAACAACTGAACTTATATTCAAGGTTTGTTTCTCTTCATATGTTTTACTGGTTTACATTTGTCTCAGCAACCTGTTGAATGATTCTTCTGCTTTCAAAACAAAATGACAACAGGATGAATGCACACACTTGAAAATACAATACATGCAATGTTATGCATCATAGTGATGCAACCTCCTTTCAGTTTCATACTGCATGTCAATTGAAATCCTTACTGAAATGCACACCTTGTCAAGATTGCGCTTGACTGGCGTGTCAGGCACTCAATTACAGCTGTTTTATCAAGACAATGTGTTCGTTTTGTAATATATAGTTCCGGTCTGGTGTGGCACCCCAGCTAACGCACAACGTTGCCACAATGTTGCCACAACGTGGCGTGTTAGCAGGGACTGTCTGCGGCGCGCTGGTGTGTCCCGGGCTTTAGAGTAGAGAGACAGTTCAACTGTAAGTATGAACGGCAGAAACGGATATTGCCTTCCCTTTAAGTAGAGCGTCAGGGACAGCCTCCCTGGCTTACGGCCATACTAGCCTGAATACGCCCGATCTCGTCCGATCTCGGAAGCTAAGCAGGCTCGGGCCTGGTCAGTACTTGGATGGGAGACCGCCTGGGAATACCAGGTGCTGTAAGCTTTTGCATCTTTTACACACCAGAGGGCGACAAATCACGAGTTTTAACTTTGGATACACGCAATTTCATCATTATTTCAGATTTGACTTCCCCAAATACACAGGCATACATTAGATCTTGTTCTCCAACGTAAACGGTCCCTAGTAACTAGGGTACATTCGTAAATAAATTGAGCATCATGGCTAGAAGTGACTAAATGTTGCCTAATCTTTCTCATCGAGAAATGACACAATTACAGCAACACAAAAAGGAACTCCACCGGACAAAGTTCAGTGCTCACAAGGAGCCTCATTCAACACACACGGTTCCATTCCCATTCATGCAAAGCACGAAAGTGTAAAACTTGGGAACATACTTGAGAGCAAAGATCACATTCAATCTCATTCAAGGCACGGATGTGAATGCAACGGGATGAAATTACTGAAATGATGCCTGCCCTCGAACTGTGATGATGGACTACCCGACTCGCCAATAATATTGGGTTCTGGTGTATTGAAATACAGGAGCTGCTGGATTTGTGTGTTTTCTTACCCCCTCACCATAGTTTGTCAAATGTTTAAACAACTGAACTTATATTCAAGGTTTGTTTCTCTTCATATGTTTTACTGGTTTACATTTGTCTCAGCAACCTGTTGAATGATTCTTCTGCTTTCAAAACAAAATGACAACAGGATGAATGCACACACTTGAAAATACAATACATGCAATGTTATGCATCATAGTGATGCAACCTCCTTTCAGTTTCATACTGCATGTCAATTGAAATCCTTACTGAAATGCACACCTTCTCAAGATTGCGCTTGACTGGCGTGTCAGGCACTCAATTACAGCTGTTTTATCAAGACAAATGTGTTCGTTTTGTAAAATATAGTTCCGGTCTGGTGTGGCACCCCAGCTATCGCACAACGTTGCCACAACGTGGCATATTAGCAGGGACTGTCTGCGGCGCGCTGGTGTGTCCCGGGCTTTAGAGTAGAGAGACAGTTCAACTGTAAGTATGAACGGCAGAAACGGATATTGCCATCCCTTTAAGTAGAGCGTCAGGGACAGCCTCCCTGGCTTACGGCCATACTAGCCTGAATACGCCCGATCTCGTCCGATCTCGGAAGCTAAGCAGGCTCGGGCCTGGTCAGTACTTGGATGGGAGACCGCCTGGGAATACCAGGTGCTGTAAGCTTTTGCATCTTTTACACACCAGAGCGCGACAAATCACGAGTTTTAACTTTGGATACACGCAATTTCATCATTATTTCAGATTTGACTTCCCCAAATACACAGGCATACAATAGATCTTGTTCTCCAACGTAAACGGTCCCTAGTAACTAGGGTACATTCGTAAATAAATTGAGCATCATGGCTAGAAGTGACTAAATGTTGCCTAATCTTTCTCATCGAGAAATGACACAATTACAGCAACACAAAAAGGAACTCCACCGGACAAAGATCAGTGCTCACAAGGAGCCTCATTCAACACACACGGTTCCATTCCCATTCATGCAAAGCACGAAAGTGTAAAACTTGGGAACATACTTGAGAGCAAAGATCACATTCAATCTCATTCAAGGCACGGATGTGAATGCAACGGGGTGAAATTACTGAAATGATGCCTGCCCTCGAACTGTGATGATGGACTACCCGACTCGCCAATAATATTGGGTTCTGGTGTATTGAAATACAGGAGCTGCTGGATTTGTGTGTTTTCTTACCCCCTCACCATAGTTTGTCAAATGTTTAAACAACTGAACTTATATTCAAGGTTTGTTTCTCTTCATATGTTTTACTGGTTTACATTTGTCTCAGCAACCTGTTGAATGATTCTTCTGCTTTCAAAACAAAATGACAACAGGATGAATGCACACACTTGAAAATACAATACATGCAATGTTATGCATCATAGTGATGCAACCTCCTTTCAGTTTCATACTGCATGTCAATTGAAATCCTTACTGAAATGCACACCTTCTCAAGATTGCGCTTGACTGGCGTGTCAGGCACTCAATTACAGCTGTTTTATCAAGACAAATGTGTTCGTTTTGTAAAATATAGTTCCGGTCTGGTGTGGCACCCCAGCTAACGCACAACGTTGCCACAACGTGGCATATTAGCAGGGACTGTCTGCGGCGCGCTGGTGTGTCCCGGGCTTTAGAGTAGAGAGACAGTTCAACTGTAAGTATGAACGGCAGAAACGGATATTGCCATCCCTTTAAGTAGAGCGTCAGGGACAGCCTCCCTGGCTTACGGCCATACTAGCCTGAATACGCCCGATCTCGTCCGATCTCGGAAGCTAAGCAGGCTCGGGCCTGGTCAGTACTTGAATGGGAGACCCCCTGGGAATACCAGGTGCTGTAAGCTTTTGCATCTTTTACACACCAGAGCGCGACAAATCACGAGTTTTAACTTTGGATACACGCAATTTCATCATTATTTCAGATTTGACTTCCCCAAATACACAGGCATACAATAGATCTTGTTCTCCAACGTAAACGGTCCCTAGTAACAAGGGTACATTCGTAAATAAATTGAGCATCATGGCTAGAAGTGACTAAATGTTGCCTAATCTTTCTCATCGAGAAATGACACAATTACAGCAACACAAAAAGGAACTCCACCGGACAAAGATCAGTGCTCACAAGGAGCCTCATTCAACACACACGGTTCCATTCCCATTCATGCAAAGCACGAAAGTGTAAAACTTGGGAACATACTTGAGAGCAAAGATCACATTCAATCTCATTCAAGGCACGGATGTGAATGCAACGGGGTGAAATTACTGAAATGATGCCTGCCCTCGAACTGTGATGATGGACTACCCGACTCGCCAATAATATTGGGTTCTGGTGTATTGAAATACAGGAGCTGCTGGATTTGTGTGTTTTCTTACCCCCTCACCATAGTTTGTCAAATGTTTAAACAACTGAACTTATATTCAAGGTTTGTTTCTCTTCATATGTTTTACTGGTTTACATTTGTCTCAGCAACCTGTTGAATGATTCTTCTGCTTTCAAAACAAAATGACAACAGGATGAATGCACACACTTGAAAATACAATACATGCAATGTTATGCATCATAGTGATGCAACCTCCTTTCAGTTTCATACTGCATGTCAATTGAAATCCTTACTGAAATGCACACCTTCTCAAGATTGCGCTTGACTGGCGTGTCAGGCACTCAATTACAGCTGTTTTATCAAGACAAATGTGTTCGTTTTGTAAAATATAGATCCGGTCTGGTGTGGCACCCCAGCTAACGCACAACGTTGCCACAACGTGGCATATTAGCAGGGACTGTCTGCGGCGCGCTGGTGTGTCCCGGGCTTTAGAGTAGAGAGACAGTTCAACTGTAAGTATGAACGGCAGAAACGGATATTGCCATCCCTTTAAGTAGAGCGTCAGGGACAGCCTCCCTGGCTTACGGCCATACTAGCCTGAATACGCCCGATCTCGTCCGATCTCGGAAGCTAAGCAGGCTCGGGCCTGGTCAGTACTTGGATGGGAGACCGCCTGGGAATACCAGGTGCTGTAAGCTTTTGCATCTTTTACACACCAGAGCGCGACAAATCACGAGTTTTAACTTTGGATACACGCAATTTCATCATTATTTCAGATTTGACTTCCCCAAATACACAGGCATACAATAGATCTTGTTCTCCAACGTAAACGGTCCCTAGTAACTAGGGTACATTCGTAAATAAATTGAGCATCATGGCTAGAAGTGACTAAATGTTGCCTAATCTTTCTCATCGAGAAATGACACAATTACAGCAACACAAAAAGGAACTCCACCGGACAAAGATCAGTGCTCACAAGGAGCCTCATTCAACACACACAGTTCCATTCCCATTCATGCAAAGCACGAAAGTGTAAAACTTGGGAACATACTTGAGAGCAAAGATCACATTCAATCTCATTCAAGGCACGGATGTGAATGCAACGGGATGAAATTACTGAAATGATGCCTGCCCTCGAACTGTGATGATGGACTACCCGACTCGCCAATAATATTGGGTTCTGGTGTATTGAAATACAGGAGCTGCTGGATTTGTGTGTTTTCTTACCCCCTCACCATAGTTTGTCAAATGTTTAAACAACTGAACTTATATTCAAGGTTTGTTTCTCTTCATATGTTTTACTGGTTTACATTTGTCTCAGCAACCTGTTGAATGATTCTTCTGCTTTCAAAACAAAATGACAACAGGATGAATGCACACACTTGAAAATACAATACATGCAATGTTATGCATCATAGTGATGCAACCTCCTTTCAGTTTCATACTGCATGTCAATTGAAATCCTTACTGAAATGCACACCTTCTCAAGATTGCGCTTGACTGGCGTGTCAGGCACTCAATTACAGCTGTTTTATCAAGACAAATGTGTTCGTTTTGTAAAATATAGTTCCGGTCTGGTGTGGCACCCCAGCTAACGCACAACGTTGCCACAACGTGGCATATTAGCAGGGACTGTCTGCGGCGCGCTGGTGTGTCCCGGGCTTTAGAGTAGAGAGACAGTTCAACTGTAAGTATGAACGGCAGAAACGGATATTGCCATCCCTTTAAGTAGAGCGTCAGGGACAGCCTCCCTGGCTTACGGCCATACTAGCCTGAATACGCCCGATCTCGTCCGATCTCGGAAGCTAAGCAGGCTCGGGCCTGGTCAGTACTTGGATGGGAGACCGCCTGGGAATACCAGGTGCTGTAAGCTTTTGCATCTTTTACACACCAAAGGGCGACAAATCACGAGTTTTAACTTTGGATACACGCAATTTCATCATTATTTCAGATTTGACTTCCCCAAATACACAGGCATACAATAGATCTTGTTCTCCAACGTAAACGGTCCCTAGTAACTAGGGTACATTCGTAAATAAATTGAGCATCATGGCTAGAAGTGACTAAATGTTGCCTAATCTTTCTCATCGAGAAATGACACAATTACAGCAACACAAAAAGGAACTCCACCGGACAAAGATCAGTGCTCACAAGGAGCCTCATTCAACACACACGGTTCCATTCCCATTCATGCAAAGCACGAAAGTGTAAAACTTGGGAACATACTTGAGAGCAAAGATCACATTCAATCTCATTCAAGGCACGGATGTGAATGCAACGGGATGAAATTACTGAAATGATGCCTGCCCTCGAACTGTGATGATGGACTACCCGACTCGCCAATAATATTGGGTTCTGGTGTATTGAAATACAGGAGCTGCTGGATTTGTGTGTTTTCTTACCCCCTCACCATAGTTTGTCAAATGTTTAAACAACTGAACTTATATTCAAGGTTTGTTTCTCTTCATATGTTTTACTGGTTTACATTTGTCTCAGCAACCTGTTGAATGATTCTTCTGCTTTCAAAACAAAATGACAACAGGATGAATGCACACACTTGAAAATACAATACATGCAATGTTATGCATCATAGTGATGCAACCTCCTTTCAGTTTCATACTGCATGTCAATTGAAATCCTTACTGAAATGCACACCTTCTCAAGATTGCGCTTGACTGGCGTGTCAGGCACTCAATTACAGCTGTATTATCAAGACAATGTGTTCGTTTTGTAAAATATAGTTCCGGTCTGGTGTGGCACCCCAGCTAACGCACAACGTTGCCACAACGTTTCGTGTTAGCAGGGACTGGCTGCGGCGCGCTGGTGTGTCCCGGGCTTTAGAGTAGAGAGACAGTTCAACTGCAAGTATGAGCGGCAGAAACGGATATTGCCTTCCCTTTAAGTAGAGCGTCAGGGACAGCCTCCCTGGCTTACGGCCATACTAGCCTGAATACGCCCGATCTCGTCCGATCTCGGAAGCTAAGCAGGCTCGGGCCTGGTCAGTACTTGGATGGGAGACCGCCTGGGAATACCAGGTGCTGTAAGCTTTTGCATCTTTTACACACCAAAGGGCGACAAATCACAAGTTTTAACTTTGGATACACGCAATTTCATCATTATTTCAGATTTGACTTCCCCAAATACACAGGCATACAATAGATCTTGTTCTCCAACGTAAACGGTCCCTAGTAACTAGTGTACATTTGTAAATAAATTGAGCATCATGGCTAGAAGTGACTAAATGTTGCCTAATCTTTCTCATCGAGAAATGACACAATTATAGCAACACAAAAAGGAACTCCACCGGACAAAGTTCAGTGCTCACAAGGAGCCTCATTCAACACACACGGTTCCATTCCCATTCATGCAAAGCACGAAAGTGTAAAACTTGGGAACATACTTGAGAGCAAAGATCATATTCAATCTCATTCAAGGCACGGATGTGAATGCAACGGGATGAAATTACTGAAATGATGCCTGCCCTCGAACTGTGATGATGGACTACCCGACTCGCCAATAATATTGGGTTCTGGTGTATTGAAATACAGGAGCTGCTGGATTTGTGTGTTTTCTTACCCCCTCACCATAGTTTGTCAAATGTTTAAACAACTGAACTTATATTCAAGGTTTGTTTCTCTTCATATGTTTTACTGGTTTACATTTGTCTCAGCAACCTGTTGAATGATTCTTCTGCTTTCAAAACAAAATGACAAAAGGATGAATGCACACACTTGAAAATACAATACATGCAATGTTATGCATCATAGTGATGCAACCTCCTTTCAGTTTCATACTGCATGTCAATTGAAATCCTTACTGAAATGCACACCTTCTCAAGATTGCGCTTGACTGGCGTGTCAGGCACTCAATTACAGCTGTTTTATCAAGACAATGTGTTCGTTTTGTAATATATAGTTCCGGTCTGGTGTGGCACCCCAGCTAACGCACAACGTTGCCACAATGTTGCCACAACGTGGCGTGTTAGCAGGGACTGTCTGCGGCGCGCTGGTGTGTCCCGGGCTTTAGAGTAGAGAGACAGTTCAACTGTAAGTATGAATGGCAGAAACGGATATTGCCTTCCCTTTAAGTAGAGCGTCAGGGACAGCCTCCCTGGCTTATGGCCATACTAGCCTGAATACGCCCGATCTCGTCCGATCTCGGAAGCTAAGCAGGCTCGGGCCTGGTCAGTACTTGGATGGGAGACCGCCTGGGAATACCAGGTGCTGTAAGCTTTTGCATCTTTTACACACCAAAGGGCGACAAATCACAAGTTTTAACTTTGGATACACGCAATTTCATCATTATTTCAGATTTGACTTCCCCAAATACACAGGCATACAATAGATCTTGTTCTCCAACGTAAACGGTCCCTAGTAACTAGTGTACATTTGTAAATAAATTGAGCATCATGGCTAGAAGTGACTAAATGTTGCCTAATCTTTCTCATCGAGAAATGACACAATTATAGCAACACAAAAAGGAACTCCACCGGACAAAGTTCAGTGCTCACAAGGAGCCTCATTCAACACACACGGTTCCATTCCCATTCATGCAAAGCACGAAAGTGTAAAACTTGGGAACATACTTGAGAGCAAAGATCATATTCAATCTCATTCAAGGCACGGATGTGAATGCAACGGGATGAAATTACTGAAATGATGCCTGCCCTCGAACTGTGATGATGGACTACCCGACTCGCCAATAATATTGGGTTCTGGTGTATTGAAATACAGGAGCTGCTGGATTTGTGTGTTTTCTTACCCCCTCACCATAGTTTGTCAAATGTTTAAACAACTGAACTTATATTCAAGGTTTGTTTCTCTTCATATGTTTTACTGGTTTACATTTGTCTCAGCAACCTGTTGAATGATTCTTCTGCTTTCAAAACAAAATGACAAAAGGATGAATGCACACACTTGAAAATACAATACATGCAATGTTATGCATCATAGTGATGCAACCTCCTTTCAGTTTCATACTGCATGTCAATTGAAATCCTTACTGAAATGCACACCTTCTCAAGATTGCGCTTGACTGGCGTGTCAGGCACTCAATTACAGCTGTTTTATCAAGACAATGTGTTCGTTTTGTAATATATAGTTCCGGTCTGGTGTGGCACCCCAGCTAACGCACAACGTTGCCACAATGTTGCCACAACGTGGCGTGTTAGCAGGGACTGTCTGCGGCGCGCTGGTGTGTCCCGGGCTTTAGAGTAGAGAGACAGTTCAACTGTAAGTATGAATGGCAGAAACGGATATTGCCTTCCCTTTAAGTAGAGCGTCAGGGACGGCCTCCCTGGCTTATGGCCATACTAGCCTGAATACGCCCGATCTCGTCCGATCTCGGAAGCTAAGCAGGCTCGGGCCTGGTCAGTACTTGGATGGGAGACCGCCTGGGAATACCAGGTGCTGTAAGCTTTTGCATCTTTTACACACCAAAGGGCGACAAATCACAAGTTTTAACTTTGGATACACGCAATTTCATCATTATTTCAGATTTGACTTCCCCAAATACACAGGCATACAATAGATCTTGTTCTCCAACGTAAACGGTCCCTAGTAACTAGTGTACATTTGTAAATAAATTGAGCATCATGGCTAGAAGTGACTAGATGTTGCCTAATCTTTCTCATCGAGAAATGACACAATTACAGCAACACAAAAAGGAACTCCACCGGACAAAGTTCAGTGCTCACAAGGAGCCTCATTCAACACACACGGTTCCATTCCCATTCATGCAAAGCACGAAAGTGTAAAACTTGGGAACATACTTGAGAGCAAAGATCACATTGAATCTCATTCAAGGCACGGATGTGAATGCAACGGGATGAAATTACTGAAATGATGCCTGCCCTCGAACTGTGATGATGGACTACCCGACTCGCCAATAATATTGGCTTCTGGTGTATTGAAATACAGGAGCTGCTGGATTTGTGTGTTTTCTTACCCCCTCACCATAGTTTGTCAAATGTTTAAACAACTGAACTTATATTCAAGGTTTGTTTCTCTTCATATGTTTTACTGGTTTACATTTGTCTCAGCAACCTGTTGAATGATTCTTCTGCTTTCAAAACAAAATGACAACAGGATGAATGCACACACTTGAAAATACAATACATGCAATGTTATGCATCATAGTGATGCAACCTCCTTTCAGTTTCATACTGCATGTCAATTGAAATCCTTACTGAAATGCACACCTTCTCAAGATTGCGCTTGACTGGCGTGTCAGGCACTCAATTACAGCTGTTTTATCAAGACAATGTGTTCGTTTTGTAATATATAGTTCCGGTCTGGTGTGGCACCCCAGCTAACGCACAACGTTGCCACAATGTTGCCACAACGTTTCGTGTTAGCAGGGACTGTCTGCGGCGCGCTGGTGTGTCCCGGGCTTTAGAGTAGAGAGACAGTTCAACTGTAAGTATGAACGGCAGAAACGGATATTGCCATCCCTTTAAGTAGAGCGTCAGGGACAGCCTCCCTGGCTTACGGCCATACTAGCCTGAATACGCCCGATCTCGTCCGATCTCGGAAGCTAAGCAGGCTCGGGCCTGGTCAGTACTTGGATGGGAGACCGCCTGGGAATACCAGGTGCTGTAAGCTTTTGCATCTTTTACACACCAGAGCGCGACAAATCACGAGTTTTAACTTTGGATACACGCAATTTCATCATTATTTCAGATTTGACTTCCCCAAATACACAGGCATACAATAGATCTTGTTCTCCAACGTAAACGGTCCCTAGTAACTAGGGTACATTCGTAAATAAATTGAGCATCATGGCTAGAAGTGACTAAATGTTGCCTAATCTTTCTCATCGAGAAATGACACAATTACAGCAACACAAAAAGGAACTCCACCGGACAAAGATCAGTGCTCACAAGGAGCCTCATTCAACACACACGGTTCCATTCCCATTCATGCAAAGCACGAAAGTGTAAAACTTGGGAACATACTTGATAGCAAAGATCACATTCAATCTCATTCAAGGCACGGATGTGAATGCAACGGGGTGAAATTACTGAAATGATGCCTGCCCTCGAACTGTGATGATGGACTACCCGACTCGCCAATAATATTGGGTTCTGGTGTATTGAAATACAGGAGCTGCTGGATTTGTGTGTTTTCTTACCCCCTCACCATAGTTTGTCAAATGTTTAAACAACTGAACTTATATTCAAGGTTTGTTTCTCTTCATATGTTTTACTGGTTTACATTTGTCTCAGCAACCTGTTGAATGATTCTTCTGCTTTCAAAACAAAATGACAACAGGATGAATGCACACACTTGAAAATACAATACATGCAATGTTATGCATCATAGTGATGCAACCTCCTTTCAGTTTCATACTGCATGTCAATTGAAATCCTTACTGAAATGCACACCTTCTCAAGATTGCGCTTGACTGGCGTGTCAGGCACTCAATTACAGCTGTTTTATCAAGACAAATGTGTTCGTTTTGTAAAATATAGTTCCGGTCTGGTGTGGCACCCCAGCTAACGCACAACGTTGCCACAACGTGGCATATTAGCAGGGACTGTCTGCGGCGCGCTGGTGTGTCCCGGGCTTTAGAGTAGAGAGACAGTTCAACTGTAAGTATGAACGGCAGAAACGGATATTGCCATCCCTTTAAGTAGAGCGTCAGGGACACCCTCCCTGGCTTACGGCCATACTAGCCTGAATACGCCCGATCTCGTCCGATCTCGGAAGCTAAGCAGGCTCGGGCCTGGTCAGTACTTGGATGGGAGACCGCCTGGGAATACCAGGTGCTGTAAGCTTTTGCATCTTTTACACACCAGAGCGCGACAAATCACGAGTTTTAACTTTGGATACACGCAATTTCATCATTATTTCAGATTTGACTTCCCCAAATACACAGGCATACAATAGATCTTGTTCTCCAACGTAAACGGTCCCTAGTAACTAGGGTACATTCGTAAATAAATTGAGCATCATGGCTAGAAGTGACTAAATGTTGCCTAATCTTTCTCATCGAGAAATGACACAATTACAGCAACACAAAAAGGAACTCCACCGGACAAAGATCAGTGCTCACAAGGAGCCTCATTCAACACACACGGTTCCATTCCCATTCATGCAAAGCACGAAAGTGTAAAACTTGGGAACATACTTGAGAGCAAAGATCACATTGAATCTCATTCAAGGCACGGATGTGAATGCAACGGGATGAAATTACTGAAATGATGCCTGCCCTCGAACTGTGATGATGGACTACCCGACTCGCCAATAATATTGGGTTCTGGTGTATTGAAATACAGGAGCTGCTGGATTTGTGTGTTTTCTTACCCCCTCACCATAGTTTGTCAAATGTTTAAACAACTGAACTTATATTCAAGGTTTGTTTCTCTTCATATGTTTTACTGGTTTACATTTGTCTCAGCAACCTGTTGAATGATTCTTCTGCTTTCAAAACAAAATGACAACAGGATGAATGCACACACTTGAAAATACAATACATGCAATGTTATGCATCATAGTGATGCAACCTCCTTTCAGTTTCATACTGCATGTCAATTGAAATCCTTACTGAAATGCACACCTTCTCAAGATTGCGCTTGACTGGCGTGTCAGGCACTCAATTACAGCTGTTTTATCAAGACAAATGTGTTCGTTTTGTAAAATATAGTTCCGGTCTGGTGTGGCACCCCAGCTAACGCACAACGTTGCCACAACGTGGCATATTAGCAGGGACTGTCTGCGGCGCGCTGGTGTGTCCCGGGCTTTAGAGTAGAGAGACAGTTCAACTGTAAGTATGAACGGCAGAAACGGATATTGCCATCCCTTTAAGTAGAGCGTCAGGGACACCCTCCCTGGCTTACGGCCATACTAGCCTGAATACGCCCGATCTCGTCCGATCTCGGAAGCTAAGCAGGCTCGGGCCTGGTCAGTACTTGGATGGGAGACCGCCTGGGAATACCAGGTGCTGTAAGCTTTTGCATCTTTTACACACCAGAGCGCGACAAATCACGAGTTTTAACTTTGGATACACGCAATTTCATCATTATTTCAGATTTGACTTCCCCAAATACACAGGCATACAATAGATCTTGTTCTCCAACGTAAACGGTCCCTAGTAACTAGGGTACATTCGTAAATAAATTGAGCATCATGGCTAGAAGTGACTAAATGTTGCCTAATCTTTCTCATCGAGAAATGACACAATTACAGCAACACAAAAAGGAACTCCACCGGACAAAGATCAGTGCTCACAAGGAGCCTCATTCAACACACACGGTTCCATTCCCATTCATGCAAAGCACGAAAGTGTAAAACTTGGGAACATACTTGAGAGCAAAGATCACATTGAATCTCATTCAAGGCACGGATGTGAATGCAACGGGATGAAATTACTGAAATGATGCCTGCCCTCGAACTGTGATGATGGACTACCCGACTCGCCAATAATATTGGGTTCTGGTGTATTGAAATACAGGAGCTGCTGGATTTGTGTGTTTTCTTACCCCCTCACCATAGTTTGTCAAATGTTTAAACAACTGAACTTATATTCAAGGTTTGTTTCTCTTCATATGTTTTACTGGTTTACATTTGTCTCAGCAACCTGTTGAATGATTCTTCTGCTTTCAAAACAAAATGACAACAGGATGAATGCACACACTTGAAAATACAATACATGCAATGTTATGCATCATAGTGATGCAACCTCCTTTCAGTTTCATACTGCATGTCAATTGAAATCCTTACTGAAATGCACACCTTCTCAAGATTGCGCTTGACTGGCGTGTCAGGCACTCAATTACAGCTGTTTTATCAAGACAAATGTGTTCGTTTTGTAAAATATAGTTCCGGTCTGGTGTGGCACCCCAGCTAACGCACAACGTTGCCACAACGTGGCATATTAGCAGGGACTGTCTGCGGCGCGCTGGTGTGTCCCGGGCTTTAGAGTAGAGAGACAGTTCAACTGTAAGTATGAACGGCAGAAACGGATATTGCCATCCCTTTAAGTAGAGCGTCAGGGACAGCCTCCCTGGCTTACGGCCATACTAGTCTGAATACGCCCGATCTCGTCCGATCTCGGAAGCTAAGCAGGCTCGGGCCTGGTCAGTACTTGAATGGGAGACCGCCTGGGAATACCAGGTGCTGTAAGCTTTTGCATCTTTTACACACCAGAGCGCGACAAATCACGAGTTTTAACTTTGGATACACGCAATTTCATCATTATTTCAGATTTGACTTCCCCAAATACACAGGCATACAATAGATCTTGTTCTCCAACGTAAACGGTCCCTAGTAACTAGGGTACATTCGTAAATAAATTGAGCATCATGGCTAGAAGTGACTAAATGTTGCCTAATCTTTCTCATCGAGAAATGACACAATTACAGCAACACAAAAAGGAACTCCACCGGACAAAGATCAGTGCTCACAAGGAGCCTCATTCAACACACACGGTTCCATTCCCATTCATGCAAAGCACGAAAGTGTAAAACTTGGGAACATACTTGAGAGCAAAGATCACATTCAATCTCATTCAAGGCACGGATGTGAATGCAACGGGGTGAAATTACTGAAATGATGCCTGCCCTCGAACTGTGATGATGGACTACCCGACTCGCCAATAATATTGGGTTCTGGTGTATTGAAATACAGGAGCTGCTGGATTTGTGTGTTTTCTTACCCCCTCACCATAGTTTGTCAAATGTTTAAACAACTGAACTTATATTCAAGGTTTGTTTCTCTTCATATGTTTTACTGGTTTACATTTGTCTCAGCAACCTGTTGAATGATTCTTCTGCTTTCAAAACAAAATGACAACAGGATGAATGCACACACTTGAAAATACAATACATGCAATGTTATGCATCATAGTGATGCAACCTCCTTTCAGTTTCATACTGCATGTCAATTGAAATCCTTACTGAAATGCACACCTTCTCAAGATTGCGCTTGACTGGCGTGTCAGGCACTCAATTACAGCTGTTTTATCAAGACAAATGTGTTCGTTTTGTAAAATATAGTTCCGGTCTGGTGTGGCACCCCAGCTAACGCACAACGTTGCCACAACGTGGCATATTAGCAGGGACTGTCTGCGGCGCGCTGGTGTGTCCCGGGCTTTAGAGTAGAGAGACAGTTCAACTGTAAGTATGAACGGCAGAAACGGATATTGCCATCCCTTTAAGTAGAGCGTCAGGGACAGCCTCCCTGGCTTACGGCCATACTAGCCTGAATACGCCCGATCTCGTCCGATCTCGGAAGCTAAGCAGGCTCGGGCCTGGTCAGTACTTGGATGGGAGACCGCCTGGGAATACCAGGTGCTGTAAGCTTTTGCATCTTTTACACACCAGAGCGCGACAAATCACGAGTTTTAACTTTGGATACACGCAATTTCATCATTATTTCAGATTTGACTTCCCCAAATACACAGGCATACAATAGATCTTGTTCTCCAACGTAAACGGTCCCTAGTAACTAGGGTACATTCGTAAATAAATTGAGCATCATGGCTAGAAGTGACTAAATGTTGCCTAATCTTTCTCATCGAGAAATGACACAATTACAGCAACACAAAAAGGAACTCCACCGGACAAAGATCAGTGCTCACAAGGAGCCTCATTCAACACACACGGTTCCATTCCCATTCATGCAAAGCACGAAAGTGTAAAACTTGGGAACATACTTGAGAGCAAAGATCACATTCAATCTCATTCAAGGCACGGATGTGAATGCAACGGGATGAAATTACTGAAATGATGCCTGCCCTCGAACTGTGATGATGGACTACCCGACTCGCCAATAATATTGGGTTCTGGTGTATTGAAATACAGGAGCTGCTGGATTTGTGTGTTTTCTTACCCCCTCACCATAGTTTGTCAAATGTTTAAACAACTGAACTTATATTCAAGGTTTGTTTCTCTTCATATGTTTTACTGGTTTACATTTGTCTCAGCAACCTGTTGAATGATTCTTCTGCTTTCAAAACAAAATGACAACAGGATGAATGCACACACTTGAAAATACAATACATGCAATGTTATGCATCATAGTGATGAAACCTCCTTTCAGTTTCATACTGCATGTCAATTGAAATCCTTACTGAAATGCACACCTTCTCAAGATTGCGCTTGACTGGCGTGTCAGGCACTCAATTACAGCTGTTTTATCAAGACAAATGTGTTCGTTTTGTAAAATATAGTTCCGGTCTGGTGTGGCACCCCAGCTAACGCACAACGTTGCCACAACGTGGCATATTAGCAGGGACTGTCTGCGGCGCGCTGGTGTGTCCCGGGCTTTAGAGTAGAGAGACAGTTCAACTGTAAGTATGAACGGCAGAAACGGATATTGCCATCCCTTTAAGTAGAGCGTCAGGGACAGCCTCCCTGGCTTACGGCCATACTAGCCTGAATACGCCCGATCTCGTCCGATCTCGGAAGCTAAGCAGGCTCGGGCCTGGTCAGTACTTGGATGGGAGACCGCCTGGGAATACCAGGTGCTGTAAGCTTTTGCATCTTTTACACACCAGAGCGCGACAAATCACGAGTTTTAACTTTGGATACACGCAATTTCATCATTATTTCAGATTTGACTTCCCCAAATACACAGGCATACAATAGATCTTGTTCTCCAACGTAAACGGTCCCTAGTAACTAGGGTACATTCGTAAATAAATTGAGCATCATGGCTAGAAGTGACTAAATGTTGCCTAATCTTTCTCATCGAGAAATGACACAATTACAGCAACACAAAAAGGAACTCCACCGGACAAAGATCAGTGCTCACAAGGAGCCTCATTCAACACACACGGTTCCATTCCCATTCATGCAAAGCACGAAAGTGTAAAACTTGGGAACATACTTGAGAGCAAAGATCACATTCAATCTCATTCAAGGCACGGATGTGAATGCAACGGGATGAAATTACTGAAATGATGCCTGCCCTCGAACTGTGATGATGGACTACCCGACTCGCCAATAATATTGGGTTCTGGTGTATTGAAATACAGGAGCTGCTGGATTTGTGTGTTTTCTTACCCCCTCACCATAGTTTGTCAAATGTTTAAACAACTGAACTTATATTCAAGGTTTGTTTCTCTTCATATGTTTTACTGGTTTACATTTGTCTCAGCAACCTGTTGAATGATTCTTCTGCTTTCAAAACAAAATGACAACAGGATGAATGCACACACTTGAAAATACAATACATGCAATGTTATGCATCATAGTGATGCAACCTCCTTTCAGTTTCATACTGCATGTCAATTGAAATCCTTACTGAAATGCACACCTTCTCAAGATTGCGCTTGACTGGCGTGTCAGGCACTCAATTACAGCTGTTTTATCAAGACAAATGTGTTCGTTTTGTAAAATATAGTTCCGGTCTGGTGTGGCACCCCAGCTAACGCACAACGTTGCCACAACGTGGCATATTAGCAGGGACTGTCTGCGGCGCGCTGGTGTGTCCCGGGCTTTAGAGTAGAGAGACAGTTCAACTGTAAGTATGAACGGCAGAAACGGATATTGCCATCCCTTTAAGTAGAGCGTCAGGGACAGCCTCCCTGGCTTACGGCCATACTAGCCTGAATACGCCCGATCTCGTCCGATCTCGGAAGCTAAGCAGGCTCGGGCCTGGTCAGTACTTGGATGGGAGACCGCCTGGGAATACCAGGTGCTGTAAGCTTTTGCATCTTTTACACACCAAAGGGCGACAAATCATGAGTTTTAACTTTGGATACACGCAATTTCATCATTATTTCAGATTTGACTTCCCCAAATACACAGGCATACAATAGATCTTGTTCTCCAACGTAAACGGTCCCTAGTAACTAGGGTACATTCGTAAATAAATTGAGCATCATGGCTAGAAGTGACTAAATGTTGCCTAATCTTTCTCATCGAGAAATGACACAATTACAGCAACACAAAAAGGAACTCCACCGGACAAAGATCAGTGCTCACAAGGAGCCTCATTCAACACACACGGTTCCATTCCCATTCATGCAAAGCACGAAAGTGTAAAACTTGGGAACATATTTGAGAGCAAAGATCACATTCAATCTCATTCAAGGCACGGATGTGAATGCAACGGGATGAAATTACTGAAATGATGCCTGCCCTCGAACTGTGATGATGGACTACCCGACTCGCCAATAATATTGGGTTCTGGTGTATTGAAATACAGGAGCTGCTGGATTTGTGTGTTTTCTTACCCCCTCACCATAGTTTGTCAAATGTTTAAACAACTGAACTTATATTCAAGGTTTGTTTCTCTTCATATGTTTTACTGGTTTACATTTGTCTCAGCAACCTGTTGAATGATTCTTCTGCTTTCAAAACAAAATGACAACAGGATGAATGCACACACTTGAAAATACAATACATGCAATGTTATGCATCATAGTGATGCAACCTCCTTTCAGTTTCATACTGCATGTCAATTGAAATCCTTACTGAAATGCACACCTTCTCAAGATTGCGCTTGACTGGCGTGTCAGGCACTCAATTACAGCTGTTTTATCAAGACAAATGTGTTCGTTTTGTAAAATATAGTTCCGGTCTGGTGTGGCACCCCAGCTAACGCACAACGTTGCCACAACGTGGCATATTAGCAGGGACTGTCTGCGGCGCGCTGGTGTGTCCCGGGCTTTAGAGTAGAGAGACAGTTCAACTGTAAGTATGAACGGCAGAAACGGATATTGCCATCCCTTTAAGTAGAGCGTCAGGGACAGCCTCCCTGGCTTACGGCCATACTAGCCTGAATACGCCCGATCTCGTCCGATCTCGGAAGCTAAGCAGGCTCAGGCCTGGTCAGTACTTGGATGGGAGACCGCCTGGGAATACCAGGTGCTGTAAGCTTTTGCATCTTTTACACACCAGAGCGCGACAAATCACGAGTTTTAACTTTGGATACACGCAATTTCATCATTATTTCAGATTTGACTTCCCCAAATACACAGGCATACAATAGATCTTGTTCTCCAACGTAAACGGTCCCTAGTAACTAGGGTACATTCGTAAATAAATTGAGCATCATGGCTAGAAGTGACTAAATGTTGCCTAATCTTTCTCATCGAGAAATGACACAATTACAGCAACACAAAAAGGAACTCCACCGGACAAAGATCAGTGCTCACAAGGAGCCTCATTCAACACACACGGTTCCATTCCCATTCATGCAAAGCACGAAAGTGTAAAACTTGGGAACATACTTGAGAGCAAAGATCACATTCAATCTCATTCAAGGCACGGATGTGAATGCAACGGGATGAAATTACTGAAATGATGCCTGCCCTCGAACTGTGATGATGGACTACCCGACTCGCCAATAATATTGGGTTCTGGTGTATTGAAATACAGGAGCTGCTTGATTTGTGTGTTTTCTTACCCCCTCACCATAGTTTGTCAAATGTTTAAACAACTGAACTTATATTCAAGGTTTGTTTCTCTTCATATGTTTTACTGGTTTACATTTGTCTCAGCAACCTGTTGAATGATTCTTCTGCTTTCAAAACAAAATGACAAAAGGATGAATGCACACACTTGAAAATACAATACATGCAATGTTATGCATCATAGTGATGCAACCTCCTTTCAGTTTCATACTGCATGTCAATTGAAATCCTTACTGAAATGCACACCTTCTCAAGATTGCGCTTGACTGGCGTGTCAGGCACTCAATTACAGCTGTTTTATCAAGACAATGTGTTCGTTTTGTAATATATAGTTCCGGTCTGGTGTGGCACCCCAGCTAACGCACAACGTTGCCACAATGTTGCCACAACGTGGCGTGTTAGCAGGGACTGTCTGCGGCGCGCTGGTGTGTCCCGGGCTTTAGAGTAGAGAGACAGTTCAACTGTAAGTATGAACGGCAGAAACGGATATTGCCTTCCCTTTAAGTAGAGCGTCAGGGACAGCCTCCCTGGCTTACGGCCATACTAGCCTGAATACGCCCGATCTCGTCCGATCTCGGAAGCTAAGGAGGCTTGGGCCTGGTCAGTACTTGTATGGGAGACCACCTGGGAATACCAGGTGCTGTAAGCTTTTGCATCTTTTACACACCAGAGGGCGACAAATCACGAGTTTTAACTTTGGATACACGCAATTTCATCATTATTTCAGATTTGACTTCCCCAAATACACAGGCATACAATAGATCTTGTTCTCCAACGTAAACGGTCC